>NC_061153.1:12071832-12278523 GCF_905220365.1 Vanessa cardui
ATAAGAAAGTGAGCCAGTTCTTGAGACCTATCAAGAGTAATATTCCCTTACAAACTGCAGGAGTATATAAACTCGAATGTGAGTGTGGTTTATCTTACATAGGCCAAACAAAGAGAAGCATCGGTACCAGGGTCAAGGAACATATAGGAGATGTCAAAAATAGGCGTTCTTCTAAGTCTGCAGTCTGTGAACATGCTCTGGATAAACCTAACCATTTTATCCGATTTGATAAACCACAGATCCTCGCTAGAGAACACAGATTCATTCCTAGAATGATACGCGAGGCTATTGAAATTCAAAAACATCCGAACTTCAATAGAGAAGATGGTTGGAGACTTTCTAACACCTGGGATCCACTTATTAAAAATTTAAAATCCCAAATCCAACAGACTGCAAGACCTAAAGATACAGTTAGTGCCTTCTGCGTGCAACCGGAACGTTACTCAAGATATCAATTGAGAAATCGTTGGCGGTAGTTGTTAATAATATTTCCTTTGTTCTTCAAATAGACGAATGTCATCTTAGTCTACCCGTGACCACGAACACTGCAAAGTGCTCGAAACGTCGGGATGTTTAAAAATAATTAATATACGCGATTCATCCGTTATAATTAGTTTTATTTAAATGTGTAATAATCGCGAAAATTTAAGACAACATTATGTGAACCAGTACGGACTGGAAACATCAAATCAAATTCGCCGGTTGGAGTACCTAAAAGTCAAACATGCCCGATACGTAACGTCCATGAACTTCCTGAAAAGATGCCGTGACAATAATCTTATTCCGGTTTGTGTAAGGATCGCACCTAAGAAGGACATAAAGCATGGTGATAAAATACTCAATCAGGCAAGTAAGAAATTATTGTTGCAACTCATCCGAGAACATCGATTTGACGCGCGACGGTTAACGGATCAAATTGACAACCTCAGTAAAGAACTCGAGTCACGATTATCTAAAACAGATTGGCAAAAATGCTGCGATTTTACTAATAAACGAGCCGCTACAAAATATAATAACTTAAAATTAAAACAAATAAAAAAGTTCGAAAAACTCAGCGGAGTAAAATCAAATTATAAAAATTTCAATAATGGCAACACCGGGGAAATTCAAAAACCTGCGCGTACGTCACTTGTCAATCTGTCAAAACAAAGTTTAGATGAATCGACTATTGCGGTGTTAAACAAAGGCCTAAATTTTGCACCGGCTCCATCCAAAATACCGTTTGAAGACATTATTTGCAATGTGGAGGAGTGTCTTTTCAAAAATAACATCACAAAGGAAGACTCGGAAGCTATTCGACAGGACATTTCGAGTGTTTTACGTCGAAGCCGGCCACCGAAAAGAAACCTTACTCGTGATGAATCTATTGCACTGAAGAACTTACGCAACAATAAAGACATTACAGTCCTCCGAGCAGATAAGGGAAACGCGACCGTTGTGATGGATACGTGTGATTATAACCAGAAAATTTCCGCGATTTTATCGGATGTAAAAACCTATAAAAAAGTAAATAAAGACCCCACTAATAACATTCTTAAAAAGACATCCGCATTAATATCAAAACACCAAGAGAAACTAAATCTGGATAAAAAATCACTCGTGCCTACATGTGCAAAGCCTCCAAAACTGTATGGGTTACCTAAGATACATAAAACTGGTGCTCCGCTGCGTCCTATTGTAAGCCAAATCGATACACCAACATATAGATTGGCTCAACACATAGCAAGGACATTATCACCCCTCCGAGGACACACTGCGGCGTATGTCAAGGATTCTTACCAGTTTGTTGGTGAAATCAAAGACCTTAAATTAACCAACAACGAGACAATGGTTAGTTTTGATGTCCAGTCATTGTTTACCTGCTTACCCATACAAGACTGCATCGAAATTGTCAAGAGGAAGCTACAGACACACAACATGCCTATTGAATATGCAGAGCTGTTACATCACTGCCTCACATCTGGTTATTTATTGTGGAATGATGAATTCTATGTACAAGTTGACGGGGTAGCCATGGGTTCTCCAGTATCCCCCGTGGTCGCCGATTTGTTCATGGAAGACCTGGAGGAGAGGGCTCTTCGCTCCGGACCTATAACACCTAGGTTTTACAAACGGTACGTAGATGACACTTTCACAATATTACCTAGTGATCTGACATCTGCATTTTTAGTACATCTTAATTCTATAAACAAAAACATTCAATTTACTATGGAATTAGAGGCAAATAATTCTTTAGCTTTCCTTGACATCCTTATTATCAAGAATCCTGACAATACATTAAGTCACACAGTTTATAGGAAACCCACACACACCAACAAATACCTCAATGGTGACTCGCACCACCACCCTAGCCAGTTAGCTACCGTTGGCAAATCTTTGTTTCAGAGAGCCCACCATCTCTGCGATGCTGAACACCTAGAGGACGAGCTACGTCAGGTCAAGCTTGCACTCCACCAGAACAAGCTGCCCGTGCCTCGCCAGCATCGCAGAAGCCGTATCAAGCCACCCACAGTTGAGCGACAACCTGCATTTCTACCATATGTGAAGGGAGTTACAGACAGGATTGGCAACATCTTGAAGCGAGCTTCAATTAAAACCGTGTACAAGCCTCATAAGAAAGTGAGCCAGTTCTTGAGACCTATCAAGAGTAATATTCCCTTACAAACTGCAGGAGTATATAAACTCGAATGTGAGTGTGGTTTATCTTACATAGGCCAAACAAAGAGAATCATCGGTACCAGGGTCAAGGAACATATAGGAGATGTCAAAAATAGGCGTTCTTCTAAGTCTGCAGTCTGTGAACATGCTCTGGATAAACCTAACCATTTTATCCGATTTGATAAACCACAGATCCTCGCTAGAGAACACAGATTCATTCCTAGAATGATACGCGAGGCTATTAAAATTCAAAAACATCCGAACTTCAATAGAGAAGATGGTTGGAGACTTTCTAACACCTGGGATCCACTTATTAAAAATTTAAAATCCCAAATCCAACAGACTGCAAGACCTAAAGATACAGTTAGTGCCTTCTGCGTGCAACCGGAACGTTACTCAAGATATCAATTGAGAAATCGTTGGCGGTAGTTGTTAATAATATTTCCTTTGTTCTTCAAATAGACGAATGTCATCTTAGTCTACCCGTGACCACGAACACTGCAAAGTGCTCGAAACGTCGGGATGTTTAAAAATAATTAATATACGCGATTCATCCGTTATAATTAGTTTTATTTAAATGTGTAATAATCGCGAAAATTTAAGACAACATTATGTGAACCAGTACGGACTGGAAACATCAAATCAAATTCGCCGGTTGGAGTACCTAAAAGTCAAACATGCCCGATACGTAACGTCCATGAACTTCCTGAAAAGATGCCGTGACAATAATCTTATTCCGGTTTGTGTAAGGATCGCACCTAAGAAGGACATAAAGCATGGTGATAAAATACTCAATCAGGCAAGTAAGAAATTATTGTTGCAACTCATCCGAGAACATCGATTTGACGCGCGACGGTTAACGGATCAAATTGACAACCTCAGTAAAGAACTCGAGTCACGATTATCTAAAACAGATTGGCAAAAATGCTGCGATTTTACTAATAAACGAGCCGCTACAAAATATAATAACTTAAAATTAAAACAAATAAAAAAGTTCGAAAAACTCAGCGGAGTAAAATCAAATTATAAAAATTTCAATAATGGCAACACCGGGGAAATTCAAAAACCTGCGCGTACGTCACTTGTCAATCTGTCAAAACAAAGTTTAGATGAATCGACTATTGCGGTGTTAAACAAAGGCCTAAATTTTGCACCGGCTCCATCCAAAATACCGTTTGAAGACATTATTTGCAATGTGGAGGAGTGTCTTTTCAAAAATAACATCACAAAGGAAGACTCGGAAGCTATTCGACAGGACATTTCGAGTGTTTTACGTCGAAGCCGGCCACCGAAAAGAAACCTTACTCGTGATGAATCTATTGCACTGAAGAACTTACGCAACAATAAAGACATTACAGTCCTCCGAGCAGATAAGGGAAACGCGACCGTTGTGATGGATACGTGTGATTATAACCAGAAAATTTCCGCGATTTTATCGGATGTAAAAACCTATAAAAAAATAAATAAAGACCCCACTAATAACATTCTTAAAAAGACATCCGCATTAATATCAAAACACCAAGAGAAACTAAATCTGGATAAAAAATCACTCGTGCCTACATGTGCAAAGCCTCCAAAACTGTATGGGTTACCTAAGATACATAAAACTGGTGCTCCGCTGCGTCCTATTGTAAGCCAAATCGATACACCAACATATAGATTGGCTCAACACATAGCAAGGACATTATCACCCCTCCGAGGACACACTGCGGCGTATGTCAAGGATTCTTACCAGTTTGTTGGTGAAATCAAAGACCTTAAATTAACCAACAACGAGACAATGGTTAGTTTTGATGTCCAGTCATTGTTTACCTGCTTACCCATACAAGACTGCATCGAAATTGTCAAGAGGAAGCTACAGACACACAACATGCCTATTGAATATGCAGAGCTGTTACATCACTGCCTCACATCTGGTTATTTATTGTGGAATGATGAATTCTATGTACAAGTTGACGGGGTAGCCATGGGTTCTCCAGTATCCCCCGTGGTCGCCGATTTGTTCATGGAAGACCTGGAGGAGAGGGCTCTTCGCTCCGGACCTATAACACCTAGGTTTTACAAACGGTACGTAGATGACACTTTCACAATATTACCTAGTGATCTGACATCTGCATTTTTAGTACATCTTAATTCTATAAACAAAAACATTCAATTTACTATGGAATTAGAGGCAAATAATTCTTTAGCTTTCCTTGACATCCTTATTATCAAGAATCCTGACAATACATTAAGTCACACAGTTTATAGGAAACCCACACACACCAACAAATACCTCAATGGTGACTCGCACCACCACCCTAGCCAGTTAGCTACCGTTGGCAAATCTTTGTTTCAGAGAGCCCACCATCTCTGCGATGCTGAACACCTAGAGGACGAGCTACGTCAGGTCAAGCTTGCACTCCACCAGAACAAGCTGCCCGTGCCTCGCCAGCATCGCAGAAGCCGTATCAAGCCACCCACAGTTGAGCGACAACCTGCATTTCTACCATATGTGAAGGGAGTTACAGACAGGATTGGCAACATCTTGAAGCGAGCTTCAATTAAAACCGTGTACAAGCCTCATAAGAAAGTGAGCCAGTTCTTGAGACCTATCAAGAGTAATATTCCCTTACAAACTGCAGGAGTATATAAACTCGAATGTGAGTGTGGTTTATCTTACATAGGCCAAACAAAGAGAAGCATCGGTACCAGGGTCAAGGAACATATAGGAGATGTCAAAAATAGGCGTTCTTCTAAGTCTGCAGTCTGTGAACATGCTCTGGATAAACCTAACCATTTTATCCGATTTGATAAACCACAGATCCTCGCTAGAGAACACAGATTCATTCCTAGAATGATACGCGAGGCTATTGAAATTCAAAAACATCCGAACTTCAATAGAGAAGATGGTTGGAGACTTTCTAACACCTGGGATCCACTTATTAAAAATTTAAAATCCCAAATCCAACAGACTGCAAGACCTAAAGATACAGTTAGTGCCTTCTGCGTGCAACCGGAACGTTACTCAAGATATCAATTGAGAAATCGTTGGCGGTAGTTGTTAATAATATTTCCTTTGTTCTTCAAATAGACGAATGTCATCTTAGTCTACCCGTGACCACGAACACTGCAAAGTGCTCGAAACGTCGGGATGTTTAAAAATAATTAATATACGCGATTCATCCGTTATAATTAGTTTTATTTAAATGTGTAATAATCGCGAAAATTTAAGACAACATTATGTGAACCAGTACGGACTGGAAACATCAAATCAAATTCGCCGGTTGGAGTACCTAAAAGTCAAACATGCCCGATACGTAACGTCCATGAACTTCCTGAAAAGATGCCGTGACAATAATCTTATTCCGGTTTGTGTAAGGATCGCACCTAAGAAGGACATAAAGCATGGTGATAAAATACTCAATCAGGCAAGTAAGAAATTATTGTTGCAACTCATCCGAGAACATCGATTTGACGCGCGACGGTTAACGGATCAAATTGACAACCTCAGTAAAGAACTCGAGTCACGATTATCTAAAACAGATTGGCAAAAATGCTGCGATTTTACTAATAAACGAGCCGCTACAAAATATAATAACTTAAAATTAAAACAAATAAAAAAGTTCGAAAAACTCAGCGGAGTAAAATCAAATTATAAAAATTTCAATAATGGCAACACCGGGGAAATTCAAAAACCTGCGCGTACGTCACTTGTCAATCTGTCAAAACAAAGTTTAGATGAATCGACTATTGCGGTGTTAAACAAAGGCCTAAATTTTGCACCGGCTCCATCCAAAATACCGTTTGAAGACATTATTTGCAATGTGGAGGAGTGTCTTTTCAAAAATAACATCACAAAGGAAGACTCGGAAGCTATTCGACAGGACATTTCGAGTGTTTTACGTCGAAGCCGGCCACCGAAAAGAAACCTTACTCGTGATGAATCTATTGCACTGAAGAACTTACGCAACAATAAAGACATTACAGTCCTCCGAGCAGATAAGGGAAACGCGACCGTTGTGATGGATACGTGTGATTATAACCAGAAAATTTCCGCGATTTTATCGGATGTAAAAACCTATAAAAAAATAAATAAAGACCCCACTAATAACATTCTTAAAAAGACATCCGCATTAATATCAAAACACCAAGAGAAACTAAATCTGGATAAAAAATCACTCGTGCCTACATGTGCAAAGCCTCCAAAACTGTATGGGTTACCTAAGATACATAAAACTGGTGCTCCGCTGCGTCCTATTGTAAGCCAAATCGATACACCAACATATAGATTGGCTCAACACATAGCAAGGACATTATCACCCCTCCGAGGACACACTGCGGCGTATGTCAAGGATTCTTACCAGTTTGTTGGTGAAATCAAAGACCTTAAATTAACCAACAACGAGACAATGGTTAGTTTTGATGTCCAGTCATTGTTTACCTGCTTACCCATACAAGACTGCATCGAAATTGTCAAGAGGAAGCTACAGACACACAACATGCCTATTGAATATGCAGAGCTGTTACATCACTGCCTCACATCTGGTTATTTATTGTGGAATGATGAATTCTATGTACAAGTTGACGGGGTAGCCATGGGTTCTCCAGTATCCCCCGTGGTCGCCGATTTGTTCATGGAAGACCTGGAGGAGAGGGCTCTTCGCTCCGGACCTATAACACCTAGGTTTTACAAACGGTACGTAGATGACACTTTCACAATATTACCTAGTGATCTGACATCTGCATTTTTAGTACATCTTAATTCTATAAACAAAAACATTCAATTTACTATGGAATTAGAGGCAAATAATTCTTTAGCTTTCCTTGACATCCTTATTATCAAGAATCCTGACAATACATTAAGTCACACAGTTTATAGGAAACCCACACACACCAACAAATACCTCAATGGTGACTCGCACCACCACCCTAGCCAGTTAGCTACCGTTGGCAAATCTTTGTTTCAGAGAGCCCACCATCTCTGCGATGCTGAACACCTAGAGGACGAGCTACGTCAGGTCAAGCTTGCACTCCACCAGAACAAGCTGCCCGTGCCTCGCCAGCATCGCAGAAGCCGTATCAAGCCACCCACAGTTGAGCGACAACCTGCATTTCTACCATATGTGAAGGGAGTTACAGACAGGATTGGCAACATCTTGAAGCGAGCTTCAATTAAAACCGTGTACAAGCCTCATAAGAAAGTGAGCCAGTTCTTGAGACCTATCAAGAGTAATATTCCCTTACAAACTGCAGGAGTATATAAACTCGAATGTGAGTGTGGTTTATCTTACATAGGCCAAACAAAGAGAAGCATCGGTACCAGGGTCAAGGAACATATAGGAGATGTCAAAAATAGGCGTTCTTCTAAGTCTGCAGTCTGTGAACATGCTCTGGATAAACCTAACCATTTTATCCGATTTGATAAACCACAGATCCTCGCTAGAGAACACAGATTCATTCCTAGAATGATACGCGAGGCTATTGAAATTCAAAAACATCCGAACTTCAATAGAGAAGATGGTTGGAGACTTTCTAACACCTGGGATCCACTTATTAAAAATTTAAAATCCCAAATCCAACAGACTGCAAGACCTAAAGATACAGTTAGTGCCTTCTGCGTGCAACCGGAACGCTACTCAAGATATCAATTGAGAAATCGTTGGCGGTAGTTGTTAATAATATTTCCTTTGTTCTTCAAATAGACGAATGTCATCTTAGTCTACCCGTGACCACGAACACTGCAAAGTGCTCGAAACGTCGGGATGTTTAAAAATAATTAATATACGCGATTCATCCGTTATAATTAGTTTTATTTAAATGTGTAATAATCGCGAAAATTTAAGACAACATTATACCCTTTTTTTTTTGATACCTATTGACGGGCGGTGACCCAATTACCATAAAATACAAATACTAAAATTTAAAATAAAAAACATATATACTATATAACAATAGACTTTACATTTATAATTTATTTATAAGATAAATTGCATAAATTAAATAATAATTTATTCATTTGATAAAACTACACGCAAATATATTTATATTTTGTATAAAGCAAAACCAGTTATGGAGAAATAGGATCACTGGGAAAGTTATTACAATGCCACGTGCGCCGCGCGCCGGTGGTCGCGTGACGCGTGCATTTTACTTGTATTATAATTATAGTGAATTCAGTGGACACAAAAAAAGAAAAGTACTCGATGGACGTAAAAGTTTAAGGTAAGATATAAATATATTACATATAATAATAGTGTATGTGAGCTCATATTAAAAATAACTAATGAAATACTTTTTTTGATTTCCAGACTACCCAACGATAAAATCTATCTTCTATACTTATAATAAATCTGTAGAGAGGCCATTTCTGTACATGAAATTTATTTAAAAAAAAACTATCAAGGGATGATAAGGGATCGCTACTGGTGCCAAAAATGCAAGCAGTAAAATTTTTGTCTGTCTGTCTGTCTGTCTGTCTGTCTGTCTGTCTGTATATTCGTTATAGAAACAAAAACTACTCGACGGATTTTAACGAAATTTGGCATAATTATTCTTCCTACTCCTGGGCAGGTTATAGTATACTTTTCATTACGCTACGATCAATAGGAGTAGAGCAGTGAAGGGAAATATTGGGAAAACGGGAGAAGTTACTCCATTTTTTAAGCTTCCGTCGCGTGTGCAGCCTTAATGGTTAAAGCTACATAGAAATCATGTACGACACAAATGTTCTTAAATTATTATATAAAAATAAATTCCTCGACAGCATATGTCTATCTTTCATAGTTGACTCACAATAACACGTGAAACTTCCGGAAGCTTAGCAATTCGGCGCTTTCTGACTATATTTGTCTACTCTTACGTTTACAATACTCTCACTCATCCCTAATTACAAAAGTTCACATTATTACCTATTCAATAAAAAAAAGAATCATGTAAATCGGTGTAGAAACACCAAAGTTATACATGAAATACGCTATAAGTCATCGCGCGTGAATACAGAATCATGCCATAAGGATTATTTTTGTGTATCGGTTGCCGCGTTTGACGCGCTACGCCGCGGGAGGTATAAAAAGGCGGCGGGTCCGCGCGCGAGCTTCATACAATATTTGGCTGTTGATGCGAATAGACGTTTAGAGTGTTCGACCTTATTGACAGACAATAATTGTTATTTACCAACCGTGCTTTTCAGCGCGACTTTTAGTCTAAGCATATTATTAGTTAAAATTTTATTTCTTTATAAGTGAAGTAGTAGTAGGTACGCATTTTAGTCATTGTGGTAGTGTTTAATTATATTAATAGTTTATTTTCGTAATTATCATATAATAATAATTATTACTATATAAGTATATCATATAATTATTACTATATATGTAAGTAGTGTTTAATTATATACCATATTTAGTTATTATATAATATTAATAGGTTTCGTAAGTGTAAGGTAGCTTTGGTTACTGTTGATTGAAAATACACAATGCCACCTAAAAAAAGACCATCTTTATCTCGAAATTCGAGAGATGCTAAGAGGATGAGAAATGCGCGTTCTCAAGAATCGGCAGAGGAAAGAGCACATCGGTTAAACTCTATGAGAGTTAGTGCGTCAACTTCTCGAGCCAATGAAAGCTCTTCAGAGAGAGAGATGCGATTAGCAGCTGACAGAGAGAGACGAGCTAAATCACGGGCGTCTCAAAGCTTTTCTCAACGAGAGCTGAGGCTTACCATTGACCGAGAACAACATGTGTTATCCCGAGCAGCTGAAACTGCTTCACAGCGAGAATTGCGTCTCACAGCTGACCGCGAACGACAAACTTTATCTCGCGAGTCTGAAACATTTACTGAAAGGGAATTACGTCTCACAGCTGACCGCGAACGGCATGCATTATCTCGCGAGTCAGAAACCTTCACTGAGAGGGAATTGCGTCTCACAGCTGACCGCGAACGGCATGCATTATCTCGCGAGTCAGAAACCTTCACTGAGAGGGAATTGCGTCTCACAGCTGACCGCGAACGTCATATATTGTCTCGCGAGTCAGAAACCTTCACTGAGAGGGAATTGCGTCTCACAGCTGACCGCGAACATCATATATTGTCTCGCGAGTCAGAAACCTCCACTGAGAGGGAATTGCGTCTCACAGCTGACCGCGAACGTCATATTTTATCTCGAGAATCTGAAACTTTTACTCAATATGAAGACCGTTTGACAAATGATAGGGTGCACCACAATATTATTAGATCTCTCGAAGATGAACATGAGCATGAACAACGACTAGAGTCGGTACGCGAACATTACAATTCTTTGAGGCAAGAACGATTAATAAGTTTGTCTAATGAAAGATTAAGAATCGAAAATATTCGGTCTCTTGAAACGGACGAACAGCGAGAGGCCCGTCTTACTGCAGACAGATTTCGACATAGTCTTAATAACTTAGATGTATACATAGAAGACCAACCTAGAAATACGGTGGCATGGTCCGACAAATATAAAAGTGGGTTTGCTTATAACCTCACAATTGATTACAAATCATCTTCTGTAATAGGCGATATGAACGTGGTATGTTCTTTTTGTAATGCTTCAAAGTGGAGTAAGGAGTCGGCTGGTTTCTGTTGTTCTGGAGGCAAAATAAATTTGCCTTCATTCGAAGACCCACCGGAACCTTTGAAATCACTACTTTTGGGGGAACATGTGCAATCTAAACAGTTTTTAGACAACATTCGCACTTATAATAGTGCATTTCAGATGACATCCTTTGGTGCGCAACAAATCTCCGAAGGTCCTTTCATGCCTACTTTTAAGATACAAGGTCAAGTTTACCATTTGATAGGGTCTCTTTTGCCTGAAGACCAACCTAAGTTTCTTCAAATATATTTTGTATCCGACTACGACGAACAGTCGAATATAAGAAATCAATATTTCCCGAATTTAAATGCTGAACTCATTTCACAACTTCAGAACATGTTGCATCAGGTTAATTCGTATGTATGCAGTTTTAAATCGGCATTAGAAGCTCTTCCTGGAGATCATGATAACAATTATAAAATTGTTATAAATGCCGATAGGCGTCCAACGCAGGAGCACCCTGGGCGTTACAATGCTCCATCCACGAATAAAGTTGCTGTGGTATTGGTCGACCAGGAATGTGATAGGCGTGATATCGTTATCCGTTCTAGAGACAATCGTTTGCAACGTATTTACGAAACCCACAGAGCTTACGACAGTTTGCAATATCCTTTGATATATTGTCGAGGGGAAGATGGTTATAATTTTGCTTTATACCAAACTGATCCGCGTACAGGCGCACCTATTTATAATAAAAAGATTTCATGCCTTCAATTTTACTGTTACCACTTGCAAGTAAGACGGAATAGGTTTGTATACTTGCAACGTTTTCGTGGCTTATTCAATCAGTTTATTGTAGACATGTACGCAAAAATTGAAACCGAAAGATTAGTTTACATACGATCTAATCAAAGGCAGCTGCGCGCTGAAGAATACGTGCACCTTCGCGACGCCATGCAGCAAGATAATGATACGGTGAATATGGGCCGTTTAGTTATTTTGCCCTCTTCTTTTACTGGTGGTCCACGCTACATGCACGAACGTACTCAAGATGCTTTTTGTTACGTGAGAAAATATGGACGTCCCGACTTATTTATTACTGTAACTACCAATCCTAAGTGGGATGAAATCACTCGGGAGCTTCTTAAGGGTCAAGCACCGCATGACCGTCATGATATCATCGCAAGAGTTTTTCATTTAAAATTAAAATCAATGATAGATCTACTTACCAAAGATAACATTTTTGGAGAAGTATTATGTTACATGTATAGTGTTGAATGGCAAAAACGCGGCTTACCCCACGCACATATCCTGGTTTGGTTAAAAGATAAGGTTCGACCTAATGATGTAGACAGTTTAATCAGTGCTGAAATTCCAAGTCCGATTGCAGATCCTGAGTTATACGACATTGTTAAATCTCATATGATACATGGTCCATGTGGTGTATTTAACGGAAATTCTCCTTGCATGCAAGACGGTCGTTGCACTAAAAGATATCCAAAAGCCTTAGTGGATGAAACTGTAACAGGACATGATGGATACCCATTATATCGTCGCCGTTCAAGAGATACTGGTGGTTTCTCTGTTGAAAAGCGAGTATCTGGACAACAGGTTATTTTAGACAATAGGTGGGTCGTTCCGTATTCTCCTGTGTTGTCCAGAGCATTTCAAGCTCACATAAATGTTGAAATGTGTAATAGTGTAGAGTCAATAAAATATATTTGTAAGTACATTAATAAGGGCAGTGACCAAGCTACATTTGCTTTGAGAAATGAACATGATGAAGTTACAAGATATCAGTCAGGCAGATATATAAGTTCTTCAGAAGCTGTGTGGCGGATCTTAAGTTTCAACATTCATGAAAGATTTCCACCTGTGACTCATCTGGATGTTCATCTTGAAGGTGGTCAACGTATATATTTCAACGCCGAAAATGTCACAGAACGGTTAGAGAACCCTAGACAAACAACTTTATTAGCATTCTTTCGACTTTGCCAAACTGATGATTTTGCAAAATCTCTTTTATATGAGGAAGTTCCATCGTATTATACCTACGATAAGCAACGAGGTGTCTTTAATCGAAGACGCCGTGGCAGGCCTGTAGATGGTGAGTCAGGTATTTTCAAAGAACATGTTCTTGGCAGAGTATACGCCGTTCATCCTAACAACGCTGAGTGTTTCTATTTGCGATTATTATTACATACTGTGCGAGGACCAACCTCATTTATAGATTTGAGAAAAGTAGACGATGTTGTTTTTCCCACTTATCATGCAGCTTGCCAAGCGCGTCATTTGCTAGAAAATGATCAGCATTGGGATGACGCTTTAGCAGAATCCTGTGTTAGTGATAATCCAAGACGGTTACGTAATTTATTTGTAACATTACTCACATTTTGTAATTTGTCAGATGCTGTACAATTATGGGAAAAATATAAAAACAAATTTTCAGAAGACTTTCTTAGAAATATATCTAACAACGATGAAGGCACAACTAATGATAATTTCCGTGATCTTGCCATAAATCAGTGCTTATTAGCTCTTCAGGATGAGTTAACAGCAGTTGGCGGTAAATCACTATGTGAATATGGTTTGCCAACACCAACCTCAGTCGGAGAAGTAACTAATAGGGAATATTCCGCAGAGATTAGCTACAACTTAATGGAACTGCTGACAACATTAGAAAACGGTATCCCAATAATGACTGCAGAACAACGTTCAGTTTATGATCGCGTGTGCAGAAGTGTCCAAAATAATTTGGGAACAATATGGTTTTTAGATGCACCTGGAGGAACTGGAAAGACCTTTTTGACTAAATTAATATTGGCTTATGTTCGAAATCAATGTAAAATAGCTCTTGCCGTAGCTTCATCCGGGATAGCTGCAACATTGCTACCAGGAGGTAAAACGGCTCACACAATGTTCAAAATACCAATTGATTTAGATTGCACGGAAAGTCCAACCTGTAGTATTTCAAGAAATAGTGACAAAGCTAAGGTATTACGCGAGTGTAATTTAATCATATGGGATGAATGTACGATGGCCCATCGAAAAGCAGTAGAAGCAGTAGATAGAACTTTAAGGGATATAAGACAAAATGATCGACCAATGGGCGGTATCACGGTTTTATTTTGTGGTGATTTCCGACAAACCTTACCGGTAATACCACGGGGAACCCGAGCTGATGAGGTTAGGGCTTGCCTGAAAAGCTCTTATTTGTGGCGTGATATACAGTCGGTGCATTTGACTATAAACATGCGAGTGAGAACTGGAGATAACCCGGATGATAGTCAATTTTCTGATACATTATTAAAGATTGGTGAAGGTACCTATCCACAACTACACCAAGGAAAACTTATTCTGACGCCTGAATTATGTTGTATAGTGCAATCTCAATCACATCTTATATCGTCAGTTTACGGTGACGTAACAAATATATTGAATAGGGACAATTCTTGGCTATGCGAAAGATCTATTTTAACTCCTCGCAATGATCAGGCAACTGAGATTAATAACAAAATACTGTCGAACATACAGGGGGAAAGCAAAGTTTATAGATCAATAAATAGAATGGTCGATGAACAAGAAACTATTAATTACCCGATAGAATTTTTAAATTCTATAAATATGCCCGGACTTCCTTCTCACGAAATTTGTTTAAAAATTGGCATTCCGATTATTCTACTCCGAAATTTAAGACCACCAAAACTTTGCAATGGAACTCGACTAAAAGTAACCCAGTTGCAACAAAATATAATCGAGGCTCAAATTTTAACAGGTTGCGGTGCAGGAGAAACCGTCTTTATTCCCAGAATACCCTTAATACCAAATAATTTTCCATTCCAATTTAAAAGGACGCAATTCCCAGTTTCGGTGTGTTATGCAATGACAATTAATAAGGCTCAAGGGCAGACTTTTCATGTTGCCGGAGTAGATCTCGGTGTCAGTTGTTTCTCTCATGGTCAGTTATACGTTGCTCTTTCCCGTGTTAGCAGTTCTAGAAATCTTTATGTTCACGTGCCGGACGGGTCAACTTTCAATATAGTTTACCCGGAAGCTTTGCGCTAAAGTATTTTGGTTCTATAGGTACTTAAGCCCCATGTGAACGTGATGAAAATAATATTACCAATACATTTTAATTTAATAACACACAAGGAGTTACACGTTGACGAAGTCACAGGCACAGCTATCTATACTTTTCTGCCGGAAGTCACTATTCCACGCGGACGAAGTCGCGGGCAAAAGCTAGTCAAATAATAAAACCTCGTTATTAGCGGCAGTTTTCTCAGCGTAACTAACGTATAGTAGATGGAACAACTCGATGCAAGCAGCGGAGCCATACCATTAAGGTAAGATGATATATAATTAATATTTATATACCTAGGTAAAGAAAATTTGATCTTAATGTATGTTATATTTTAGTACTATATTGATATATAATCGAAGATCTATTTGGATATTAAAAAAAAAAAATAAAAAATAAAAAAGGTGATTAAGCCGATGTCACCCCATAGTTATGTAACTCGAGAACGAAGCCCATTTTTTTAAGATTATGTATATGTAATACTTATATATACTTAATATAAAAATATATACATAAAAACACATAGAACCATATATATAATTATACATATACATAAATACGAATATATATTTATTATTCCAATTCTAACTGTAGATTAAATAAATATTTTTTGTATTTAATATTAAATGTTTTTATGGTCTTTAGGATCCGAAGCGGAGGGGGGATGTTGTTCCAACACTTCGCTGCTGCGTACCGAAAACTGCCGCGGAATGCTGCTGTGCGGTATGACGGCACATTCAGCATATAAGATGAAGCTCTCGTTTGGTAACTTCTATTACTTTCATTGGCCCATCTCAGTTTATTGTATAGATATATAGGCGTCTTATTTTTAATTACACCAAACAACAAGGTCGCAAAGTGCAGTTGCCTACGGTATTCCATCCTCACTATTCGGGCGTTGTTGAGGTAAGGGGAAACATGTGCGCGAGGCGGTATTTTGAAGCAGTACCTTATACATGCATTTTGTACCCGCTGTATAAGATTTTTTGTGCGTGTGAGTAATCTAGGCCCGATGACCGCATCAGCATAATTAAACTTCGAAAGCACTAAAGTGTCGCATAATTTTATACGCATATCTTTACTTAACACATCTCGGATCTGATATAAGACTTTTAGCCTGTAAAAGCAATTGCGGACTGTATTTAAAGTGTGCTTTTCGAATGTTAATTGCTCGTCGATCAACAAACCTAAACTTCGTGCTTCCGTGACTCGGTCTATTCTTTCTCCTTTGATATGCAAGAATGGATTTAGGTTATTAATTAAATTCACATGTTTTTTTTTTCCTAAAATTATATATTTGGTTTTGCTCGGATTTAAAATGAGATTATGACAATCAGACCATTCTGAAATACGTTTAAGATCATCATTTAAATTTCGTATAGCTATATTTGCTTCTGAATTTTTGATGGATAAGTATATTTGTATATCATCAGCATAAATATGATAATTACAATGTTTTATGTTTTCAACTATATCCGCACAGTAAAGCGCAAAGATAATAGGCCCTAATATTGATCCTTGGGGGACGCCTCTGTGAACGGAACAACAATCAGAGAGAGCCCTCGACCCATCCTCATTTATTACCTCTATAATTTGTTTACGATTTCCTAAATAACTAGAAAACCATTTAATTGCGTCAGAGCTGAACCCGTAATATCTCAGTTTTGCTAAAAATAACGTCCTATTTATTGTGTCAAAGGCACGCGAGAAATCTAACAAAACAAGAATCGTACCCTCACCCCTATCCTGTGCACATAACACATTGTCAATCACATCCAATAACGCGGTAGTAGTGCTGTGATGTTTTCGAAACCCGGATTGTCTTGTGGGTAAGATATTGTGAGCCTCTAAGAATTCTGTTAACTGGTTACACACAATTATCTCCAATATCTTTGAAATACAAGGTAATATGCTTATTGGTCGAAGATCCTTAAATTCACTAACATTGTCTTTCTTGGGTATAGCTCTCACTAGAGCCTTCTGCCACAAGGTCGGAAATGTGTTGCTTGTAATAGATTTATTTATAACTGTAGTGATATGTGCCAGTGTAGTCGGTAAAGTCAGTAGGAGCATATCCAATGAGATACTGTCTATACCCATAGCATTTGACTTTAAAGAGCGTACCGTTTTTAAGACCTCTAATTCATTGACAGTAACCAACGTGAAAATAGCTGAACCATATTTATGCATCTCATAATAATCGATTGTCGACGGAGAAACGTAGTTGCTACCAGGAATGTTCAAAAAATGGTTATTTATTGTATTCGGATCATTAAGTTCTTCTGGTATAATATTATTATGCCTTCGTTTTATGTTAACATGTTTTTTTAAGTGACTCCAAAGTATAATTGAGTTTTTGATATTTGCGTTTATATGGAAATTAAAATAAGCCGTAAATAAGTGCTTAGAGATCTTCTTATCACTTCGCAATATGGTTCAATATGGTTCTGTCTTGTAGCGATCCTTATGTGACAGGTGGAACCGAAGCTGATGAGGACGTAGCAGAGATCGGAGCTTGTTCCGATCCCGCTTCTGATAACGGAGCAAGCATGTCCGAGCGCGTTTTTAAAAAACATGACGTCAGCATAGCTGACGTCACGAGTGCCAGGGTTTCGATCTTTAACCATCTTCGGTGGTATGAAATAAAACTCAGGAAATAATCCTCTCTGATTTATTCCGGTCCGGTCCAATCGCTCCGACGGCTCGACCAAGTCTGTTCGATACCGGCGGGCGCTTGATCTTTTATAACAAAAATAGGTAGGTAGACTTATTCACTCAACATAACAGCTGTTTACAAACATTAAAATATTTCAGACTAATTTAACATTTCACAATTCACTAAAAATTACACAGGTGTACGACCAAAAAACTGCATAGGATTTTTTTACATTTTCTTACAGATTTTAGCCTCCCAAAAACAGAAAAAATATTCAAATTATTATATCACATAATAATTTGAATATGAATACCAATGAACAAATAAACTGCAATATACATAACATTTTATGTATATTGCAGTTTATTTGTTCATTGGTAATAAACCTATATGATTTTTATTTAATAATTGAGAAAAAGCAACTGAGCTGTTGGCGAGATTAGAAATGTTTTAACATGTTGAGACAAGTCTAATGACGTATATCGCTAAGAAAAAATCTTTTCGATTTGGAATTCCTATGATGTGGCGTGAGCAGAAAAATCAGTCTGACTGCTACTTCTGCTCAGTTGACGTATAGGGATTCAATTCAAAAAATAAAAGAAATATAATTTATCCTAATGTTGACTTAGCTATACGTGAGAACGCCATACGCAGAGCCCCATAGCTCCGAGATATCTATCCCGCAGCCACCTTCCAGTTTGGATGAATACCCTAGTGAGTTGGAGGACGAAGCTATATTACCGCCTCCGGGTGAATCAAGCTCAGATTTATCTTTTGATGATGAAGAAGGAAGATGATTTGTAGGGACTTCAAAATACTGACAATGCTTTTGGGTCAGCAGGTAGGCTATACTAAATACCCATGCTTCTTGTGCTTGTGGGATAGTAGAACCAGAGAACAGCACTGGAAAAAAAGTGATTGGCCATCCCGAGAAACTTTAAAACCTGGAGAGAAAAATGTTATAAACACTACCTTGGTACCACCAGAAAAGGTTTTGTTGCCCCTTCTTCATATCAAATTAGGGTTGATGAAACAATTTGTAAAATCGCTGCAAAAGGATGGAGACTTTTCAAATATTTATGTACAAAATTCCCGAAGCTGTCAGACGCAAAGTTGAAAGAGGTAGTAGTCACCGGCCCCGACATAAGAAAACTTTTAACAGAAGCTCCATTTGTGAAAACTATGAATGAGAAGGAAAAAGAAGCTTGGGTGTCGTTCAAAGAAAGAATGCGAAAGTTTTTGGAAAATACTAAGGATCCTAACTATCAAACCATTGTGCAACGGAGTCTTCCGACTGCGGAAGCGAGAGGTAGCATTTGATCCCCTGACGTTGTTTTTATTGAGAAAAAGTAATATTACCGCGTTTTTTCCACTGCTAACTTATGTTACTATAAACTATAATAGTGAAGATTCTTTTGTATATAATTTCCAACAAGTTTTTTAAGTGATTAACAGCATTAATTGTGTTTCTTATACGTGACAGAAGTCGTTATTACTTTGAACTGTGAATACTCGAATCAAAGAAACCAGTGCACGGATATAGTATGAATCACCATTAGT
Organism: Vanessa cardui; assembly: GCF_905220365.1. Taxonomy (NCBI): domain Eukaryota; kingdom Metazoa; phylum Arthropoda; class Insecta; order Lepidoptera; family Nymphalidae; genus Vanessa; species Vanessa cardui. Next base: position 12,091,324 of record NC_061153.1, read on the forward strand.
TCATTGAACTCTATCAGCGTCAACCAAACGTAACAACCCGTTGGTACAATTCAACAGCTAAACAAATCAAGCCCGCAGTCCAGTGGTGTAGACTTAAGTCGAGCGTTCGACAGCCTCAAAGAGTCATGGTTCAAATCTCATCGGAAGAGTGACTGGGATAAATTGTATTTTTATAATTTTCTTTTACATTTTTTTTCCTTCTTTTAATTTTCTCACAATCTTCATATTTCTTCAACTATGGATGAACACAACATTACATTTCGAACAAAAAGATCACCAAAACATACTTTTTGTAGTCCCCCATCTTGTGACGACTCATTTTCATCTACGGAAAACCTTACACAAAGTCTGCCAGATTGCTCAACTATATAAACGGAAGATGTCTTGGATTTAAAAAATATGGTCCAAAATCTTCAAAAACAACTTCAAAGCGCTCATAATGAAATTGATAATATAAGCGATATATATCGTCGGCGGTAGTTCGTTAAGTCAACACGTATTTGCGCGGTGTGTAATAGATTCAAAATGAGTAAATGTGATAAGTGTGGAAAAAATATTACCAAACGATATCCTGGATTGGAATGTAATAAATGTGAAAAAACAGTACATGGAAATACTTCGTGTTCTGGTCTAACAAATAAACAACTTGCTGCTTTGCGTGCAACCGAAAATCTACAATGGATGTGTCAAGAATGCAATAGCAACTGTTTAAAACGTAATTCATTTATCGTACCGGAGGAGGATGACGAGGATGAGGATAATACATCTCAGGATATGCGAATAAATATAAAACAAATGGTAAGCGATATGTCCAAAGAAATCGAAAAAGCCATACAACGAGAAATGAAGGACTTTATGAAATCGCTACAGTATCAGAGTGACAAGCTTTACTTTACAGGAGATCGAGCAACAAAAATTGGGTGATCAAATTGAGATATCTAATATACCTTACAATGATAAAGAAGACGCAAGGTTGATTGTTGAAGAAATTGCAAATAAATTGCAATTACCAAAAGATGATGTAGTAAGTATTCAGACAAAAGTGGGCTCGAGTCGAAATGAAATGCCGGGACCGATACTATTAAAAATGAAGAATGAAACTATTCAAAACAAATGGATTACTACATCAAAAAAGTGTAAGATATCTGTAAAGGATGTTGTTGTAAATACAGGTACAAAGTCCGGTCAACAAATAGTATATATACGAGAATCCCTAACACCGTATAATAAAAATTTATTATGGAATGCAAAACAACAACTTAAGGATAAGTACAAGTTTATATGGTGTAAAAAGGGTGTTATTCGTGTACGTAAGGACAGTGATAGTGTACCTATCATACTAAGATCAATAAAGGACATAAGTCGCTTAGTTCATAATTAAAACTTACTTGTAATAAGAAAAGGTATTTCTCAGTTTTTTTATTTATTTTATCCTTTTTCTTTAAATGTATACAGTTTATAGTTTATAGTCTTTTATAGTTTACAATTTATAATAATCTCACAATTAACTAAAATTGAAGTAATAAATGATGATTTACTGGAATTATCTAATTGTACAAACATACAGGATTTTGTTTTTAATATACCACATAGTAATAATATCCAACTGTTTTGCGTCCATATAAACATAAGATCTATGATAAAAAACTTTTCTGCCTTAGAACAATGTATTAACTTATCTCAGAAATCAATCGATGTTATTGTAGTAACTGAGGCAAATATCTCCGACTCATTAAGTTGTATGTATAATTTGGATGGATTTGAAATGTACACAAAGTTGCGTAAGGCGCGCAGAGGTGGCGGCATAATTATATATATTAACAAAAAACATAAATTTAGCATATCTAAATTACAAACAAAACACTTTGAATGTATTCTGGGCACTTTAGTTACACCGAACAGATACGTCGCTAATCTGTGCGCACTTTACCGCCCTCCGAACTTAAGTAAACATCTGTTTATTGAGGAACTCGAACAACTTATTAAAAACTAAATTATCTAATGACTTGTTTTTGTTGGGAGATATAAACATTGACTTAAAAATAAATAATCCTGTCAAACATAAATATAACAATATGATGTACGATTTAGGTCTGGTGTGTGGGATTTCAGATTATACACGTATTGAATTACGTAATAATAAAATAGTAAAATCATGCATAGACCACATATACGCGAGATCTCATTCACTAGACATATACACCTCGACGCTCGACACTGTACTGGCCGACCATCGAATGGTTGCCTTAGCATGTGTTGGCTCAACCGCTATACAGAATGATGATAAATATAAAACTATTGTAAATTATGAACATTTGCAACAGCTTTTAAACGGCATCGATTGGACACCAATCGATCGTATGACATGCCCTGATGATATCTACATGTATATTAAAAATAAAATAAATAATTGCTATAACAACTCAAAAACTAAAATAAAAATAAAAAACAATCCAAATCGTTCATCCAATCATTGGATGAACAAAAGTATAATCAGAGCATGTAAATATAGAGATGAATTGTTTAAAAAATGGAAGAAAGATATAGGAAATGAAATATTAAAACTTAAATATAATAAAGCAAGAAATTTTGCAAATAAAATAATAAATATTACTAAAAATAACTATTATAAAAGCGAAATATATAAATATAAAAATGACTATAGAAAATTATGGCAAATAGTAAATAGATTAACTGGCAAAGTTAAAAACTCCTTGGATAAAATTATTATAAAAGCTTTTAACAAAAATAGCATCCCAATAAAAGATATTGCAAATAACTTTGCAATGTCTTTTAAAAACAGTGTTAAAAATATTATACCCACATGTACAATGCCATTACTAAAAATAAATGATTATGAAAGACATGTTAATGTGTCATGTAGATTTAAAAAGGCTAGTGTGTATAATGTTTCTAATATTATTAAGTCACTTAACAATAACAAATCTCCAGGCATAGACAATATACGTGTCATAGATCTCAAAAAATTAAATGATAAAATTGCTCCAATAATAGCAAAATTGATCAATGCCTGTATAACTACAGGTAAGTATCCGAAAGATTTAAAATTTGGATTAGTCAGGCCTTTATTTAAAAAAGGTAAAAGTGATGACTACGAAAACTATCGACCTATTACAGTACTACCAACAATAGATAAAATAGTAGAAAAATATATTTGTCAACAAATACAATGTTTTTATAAAGAGTATAATATTTTATCTCATAAGCAATTTGGTTTTCAACCGAAAAAGAATACCACGCAGTTATTATCTAAATTTACCGACTCTGTCAATAAGCATTTAAATGATAAAAAACATGTAATAGTTGTATTTATAGATTATAGTAAGGCTTTTGACACGCTCAGACATACTGTTTTAATGCAAAAGCTCGAAAATAATGGAATTAGGGGACCTTTGTTAAAATGGTGTCAAAACTATTTAACAGACAGAGCATACAGTGTTAAAATCGGTGTATCGCTTAGTGATGAAGTATACGTCTCACACGGAACGGCACAAGGATCGGTACTAGGACCATTGCACTACATAACGTACGTCAATGATTCAGAACATGCTATTAAAAGTTGTGAAATGTATCAGTTTGCAGACGACACATGTCTCCTGTCAGCGCACAATAACATAGACGAAGCATTAAAACAAATTCAATCGGATTTTGACGTACTTGCGAAGTGGTCACATGATGTAGGTCTTGTAATAAATGTCACAAAGACAAATTCTATGTACATAAGTTCAAGTCACAACAGATATAATGGTAGTTTAAAGATCATTGCCCATAGTCATACATGTTTACACAGCAATAGTAATAATTATTGTAAATGTCCCTCATTAGATATGGTCCAAAACCAGCGATATCTTGGTTTAATTATTGATAACCGTCTTAAATGGAAAGACCATATAAATAGTGTCTGTGATAAGTTACGAGCCCTTTTAGCAAAATTTAGTTTATTACGTAATAAAATTCCTTATTCAATTTTATTGATGATGTATAAAACTCTCGGCGAATCTATAATTTCATACGGACTCAGCAGCTATGGTTTAACAGAGAGAACACATAATAATCAAATGTATCAACTGCAGCTAAGATTTTTAAAAACAATTGTACCAAAAAAAAAATTAAAGAATTATATAAAACTAATTATCACAACTTATTTATTTATTGCAAGGTAATGCCAGTTAATATTAAAATTGAGTTCATGCTACTAACAGATCAATATTTTAATTTTAATGTAAATCAAACAATAAATACTAATAATTATAACATGCAATTAAGAAATGTCAGTAATCAAAAATTAAATATTCCTAAATACAATAATAACTACGGCAAGCGAGTGTTGGAATATGTTATTCCTACTCTAATTAATAAAATCCCTATTGATATAAAAAAAAAAATTAAACATAAAAAATTATAAAAACAAATTAAATAAATTCTATTTGGAACATACTGTATAGTGTAGCTATTCAAATTGTAAATTCCTGGAACTAGTTCAGTGCGCGAGCGTCGACCATTATTACAAAGCTATTATTTTGGTTCTACCCTCAATTTTGTATTTCTGTTACACTTATTATTTTTACTCATACTCATTGTTAATTCGTTATCATTTTAATATGTTGATATCTGACTGATTGAATGTGGTTTTTTTGTACCGTTTTGTGTATTATTAATGTATTGTTCTTTTGGTTTAATAAATAAATAAAAAAAGCATTGAAAAATCAGAACTTCAACGTAAAATACATAACTTGGAATTAAAAGTAAAAGAACTGACTATTATTTGCGGATCGGGAAGAAAACAAACACCACATAGTTTAAGAAAGAAATCAACCACAAAACAAAAAATTGACTTTTCAATTGATGAAAATGACAACATTGCTCTGCCTAATAAAAACAGCCTTACATCATCGGTTCAAAATACTTGTGACGTATCAACCCAAACAGGGATTGTGCCAGTAGAAGATCCCGCAACCGAACATAATAATAAGAAGCTGAAAACTACACCGACAAACAGTGAAAAATCAATAAATAAGGACCGACATTTTATACGTATATTTGGCGGACAATCATGCAAAGGAGTGGCAGCTGAACTACAACTTTTCTTAAGAAAATCATACACAAATTACAACGTAATCGGAATAACAAAACCTTTCGCTAATACAGAGGAAATCTTAAAAGGATGCAACGAAAAAAGTATAAATAAAGACGACAAGATTTTAATAAATATCGGAGAAAATGATATAAACCCATATAAAGTAATAATGGAACTACATGGTATTATAAAATAATTCCCTAAAAATGACATCTTTATTCTGCAGGCAACGTACAACCCTCATTTTAATGTAGATTTATTAAATTACCAATTTAAGCTAATATATTGGTGGCAACACTAGCCTAATGTCATAAAAAACTTCTCTCAACAAATAAAAATTATTATTTTATTATAAAAAATAACTGTATTAGCTTTAATTTTGTATTTATATCAAGTTATTAATGTAATATATAAAAAGTATACTAATATACTGAGTGTCGTTCGTTAATGTGCAGTGTTTTCTTGTGTTGTGTTCGTCAGCTGACATTACGCAGGTAACGAACTCAATTTTAAAAAGTTTTCTTGTTCAACTTCTTGTTATCCCTCTAACTTACTATAGAAACCCTATTTCACAATTTATAAGTCAAATATTATAGCAACTGTTTGATCACACTGACGCCGTCTATATTATTTTATCTAATAACTTCTATTTTTATAAAACATGATGACTCGTAGCACCAAGGCGCGTCAGGCCGAGGAACAACTCCAGCTGACGCTCCAGGAACGCAAAGCATCCAGGACTCAGTGTGATCTACTGTTAAAAGAAAGGGATGAAAATGAACAAGAATTCTTGCAAATTCTTAATAAAAACAACGCATTAAAATCTGAGCTTTCGCAGTTACATTTACGATATGTAGAAATGGAAGAACAAAATAATAATTTGCAAGAAATAGTCAGTGGGTTTGATAATTGCAGAGATGAGTATGAGCAAGCTCTTATGCTCACCAATGACTTAAAAGCTAAATTACATAAGGCCCAACTATATATATCAGAATTAGAAAACAATAACCTCAACTTGAAGGCCTCTCAAACCCAGTGTCCATATGATGAACTGGTTGGATATAAAGCCACATTAGTGTCCCCACTCACCAGTAACAATGACATTTCGACAATTGATTTGACTGGTGATGACATGGGTTCTTCCAGTCTAGTATTAAGTAATAATAAATTCAAGAAATATATTAAAATTAATAGGTATATTAAGAAAACACAAAAATTGATAAAATCTAGAAATAATTGCCTTAATTATGAAAAAATCTGTAAGGAAAGAAATACACTCAAATTAAAAATGATTGAGTATAATAAGAATGTGAAAGATATGAGACAAGGTTATGAGGCTGATGTGACTGCTCTTCAGGCTGAGATATCATATTTAAAAAGCTCCTTAGACACCATATCAAAAAAATATGAATTGTCCCAAAATGAAATTACTGGTCATATCGCAGCCATGAACAATCTACTAGACTTAAGTAAGTATAATTCGGAGCGCTTTGACTCTCTCATAAACCACTATGCTTGTGATTGTCGGGGCGCTTCTGACTCTGGGGATCGTTCTGGGCTGTGCTCTGGTATGGTGCCTCCATCTCAGTCAACAGCTCATGTCATGGCATGGTATGGCGCATACCAAGCAAAACACATCATGTTCCTCCCAAAAAATGTACTAAAATTTATAGTGATGGAATGGGAAGAGATATGGGTGTTTTGCTCAATGACATGTGTAGGGGACAATTAGTAACAAATTATTGTATGCCAGGTGCAAGTTACTCACATATAATGAATAGTATTTTGAATTGTACTCATTGTCCTTCTACTACACTAATCATACTAGTTGGGAGAAAGGGAAATGTGAACAAAAAAAATCTTGATAATTATTACACCAAATTATTAAATTTAAATGTAGAAAGAATATTAATGTTCACATTTCCTTATGTTAAAGATATGCCACAGGAAAATGCAATTAGGTTTAAATTAAATAATAGGTTACATATAATGACAAATAGTTATTATGTATCAAAAAATGACATCAATAATAAAATTGAATTAATTGATATTAATAATATAATTAATAATAGTTCATGTTTATTGACATGTGATAGGTGTCACCTATCAAATTTTTATAAGAGACAGATAGCAAGCACGCTATCATATTTTATTGTTACAAAATCAACCAACTGTTTGGTTGACCAGACAACTGCTTCTATTGAGCAGTATAATAATACAAGACCATATATTTTGGAACATGTTCCAAGTAATTTAAATTAAACTCTAAGACAATAGAGGTAGTCTCTGGCACCAATAGTATAGTTACCATAGAAGCCAATAAAAAGAAAAGGAAAATAACTAATAATAAAATTGTAAACCTGGTGCACCAAAATATTCAAGGAATGTTAGGGAAGGACCTAGATATTGAATTATTTTTGACCTGTAATGATATTGATATTTTGTGTTTAATTGAACATTGGCTTCTGAATTATCAGGTCATGTTTAACTTTAGTGGGCACCAGTTGGCTAGTTTGTTCAGTAGGAATAAAGCTATTCGCGGTGGCTCTTTAATACTTATGAGTAAACACTTTAAATTTAAGGAACGTAAAGATATTGTGAGCCTTTCTATTGAGCAAACTATAGAAATAGCCTGTGCAGAGCTTGAGCGTGTCATTGTTGTATGCGTATACAGGCCCCCTAGTGGATTATATGAATTGTTTGAAAATGTCTTGGAAAATGTTTTATCAAAATTATCTGAATGTAATAAAGAAATTATTGTTTGTGGAGATTTTAATATAAATTTACTGCATAATACAACCACAAGTATTAGATTCAGATCATTGTTAAATTCATATAATCTGGTAAATCTGTTCTTAGAACCAACTAGAATAACAGATTCCACAGCAACTTGCATAGACAATATATTTGCAACCCATATTCCACAAAATAAAATGATTATTAATAAACTAAATTCAGATCACTGTGGACAACAGGCTTTATTTAATTTTCATATTAATAAAATAAGCAATTGTGAAAAAATAATGTTTGTTCCTTTGACCAGAAGTCGTATTGAGAAGTTTAGAAGTATTATTATGGCCAATCTCCTTCACCTAACTCTTAGTGATAATCCCAATGTTTTGTATAATAACCTATTTAAATTAATTAGAAACAAGTTTAATGCAATATTCACTTCTAAAACAGTTAATACAAAAAACTTTTTGAAATTCAATGATTGGGCTACTATTGGAAGTCATAAAAGTAGGCAACGAATGTACGAGCTTTATAATGAAAGGACGTACAATCATAGTGCCACTTTTGCCAACTATGTAAGTAACTGTTCAAAATTATTTAGAAAAGTGTGCTTTCTGGCTAAGTCTTTTACTATAAAAAATAGAATTAAGAATGCACATAACAAAATAAAAATGACCTGGAAAGTTATAAATTGTGAAACTGGTAGAAGTGGTAATCGGAGCTCCGAATTAAACTTAAATTATAATAATAAAGTCATAAATAGTGAACGGGAAGTTGCTTCAGTTTTTGAACAATTTTTTGCTGACATACCAGTTTCTACAACTAGGTTACTTATTTCTTCTCCAGCTGTTGCCGAATCATTGATGAAAGAAAATGTACGAGAATGCAAATCAAAATTTAATTTTACCCCTGTAAACACCAATATCATAATTTGTGCATTTAAATCATTAGACATTAAGAAAACTGCTGATCTATGGGGTATTTCTGTAAAGGTGATAAACTCAATTATTGATGTGATTGCACCTTATCTTGCAATAATATTCAATGATTGTGTTCAGCGTGGTATAATTCCTGACCTGATGAAACATAGTAAAGTCATTCCAATATTTAAATCTGGTAGCACTTCAGATCCTAATAACTATAGGCCTATCTCAATATTACCTACCCTCAGCAAAATATTTGAAAAAATTATTTTAAATCAATTATTAGCATATATCAATAGACACAATCTGCTTCACAGAAAACAATTTGGATTGAGGGGTCGCTCGACTACCGACGCAGGTATCGAACTTATAAAAAATATCTATGAGGCCTGGGAGGGGTCGCAGGATGCCTTGGGGATTTTCTGCGACTTATCCAAAGCCTTTGATTGTGTTCAGCATGAAACTCTGGTCAGGAAACTATATCACTATGGATAAGAGAATGTGCACTCGACCTTCTGACTTCCTATCTTAACAATAGAATTCAGAGGGTTAAAGGGACAAGGTCTCCTGGGGTCTCAGTTGGTATGGGGGTCCCACAAGGATCAATTCTTGGACCTTTTCTATTCCTCATATACATAAATGACTTGCCCTTTCTTGTTGGGAACAAACATGATATAGTATTGTTTGCTGATGATACCTCTTTGGTTTTTAAAATTAATAGGAAACAGGTTCAGTATGACGATGTAAACAATGCTATGTCCGATATAGTACATTGGTTTAGCGTAAATAATCTTAGACTGAATAATAAAAAAACTAAAATTGTAAAATTTAGCACACCAAATGTGCAAAATGTAAAACCCGATGTACTTATCAATGGGAAATCGATGGATCCAGTTGAAACAACTGAATTTCTTGGCCTTACTCTTGATGCCAAGTTACAGTGGCTCCCCCACATAAACGGATTGGCGGGTAAACTGAGTTCTGCGGCATTTGCGGTCAAAAAAATTAGATTACTTACTGATGTTGATACGGCTCGACTAGTATATTTTAGTTACTTTCATAGTATAATGTCCTACGGTATTATGCTTTGGGGTAACGCAGCCGCTATCCAAACTATATTTGTGCTGCAGAAGAGGGCTATTCGCGCAATCTATAACCTAGGAGCCAAGGAATCATTAAGATAGATAGATAGATAGATAAATACTTTATTGCACTCAACATCATATAAAATAACAGTAAATATAACATGATTAGTTAAAGAAAATTGACGGCAAGGGCGGCCTTATCACTAAAAGCGATCTCTTACAGGCAACCCAACAGATGAGGACAACATATTCTGTAAAGAGGGTAGTGCATAATTATATTATGATGCATACATATACAATGGATATTTGATTTAATATAAAATTACATATAAGGAAAACGTAAAATAAACATACATGCAAATACCTGTACATACATACATATATATATACATACATACATATATACATACATACCTATATATCTACATAAATACATATATACCTACCTACATACATACATATAAATATAAAAAAAAGAGTAGTTACGAAGACTTATAATGATGTTTGACTCGACTTTTAAATATATTTAAGGACTGTGACATCCTAATGTCATGTGGGAGCGCATTCCATAATTTAATCGATCTGACAGTAAATGAATCATTATAACAGTGTGAGTGGCTGAGAGGCAGCTGTAGTTTGTTATCCGATAGAGAACGAAGATTGAGATGAAGAGAAGAATTAGAGCCAAGAAAGGAAAAGCGTTCTTTGAGGTAAGTTGGAGTTTGGGGAAAGAAGAGAATAGTGTAAAGGAGAGAAAGGGCGTGCAAATTACGTCTTTGTCTGACTGTCAGCCATCCAAGTCGGGTACGATATTCGGAGATGTGGTCAAACTTTTTCAATCCAAAAATGAACCGTATGCACATGTTTTGCAACCTTTCAAGCTTGTCAAGTAGCTCCTCGGATAGACCTAAGTAGCATACATCTGCGTAGTCTAGGATGGGAAGAAGAAGTGCATTCGAAAGAGAAATTTTAGTTTTGATTGGCAACAACTTCTTCCATCTTCTTAATGAGCCGAAAGCTGCAAACATTTTCCGACTTAGATTTGACACTTGCGCTGCCCAAGAAAATTTGTTATCTATTATAAGACCTAAGTTAGTGACAATGTTATTATTAATCAAAGTTGTACCGTCAAACACTACGGGAGGAACATTAACTTGATTAAGTTTCGCAAGCTGTTTTGGATTGCCAACTATAGCTAACTGTGATTTACTGGCATTTAACGATAAACCATATGACTTGCTCCACTCACTAATCGATTGAAGGTTATTATTCATAAGATCGATAGCATTAGCGATGTTCTCCACAGGAGTCGTTAAATAAACCTGCAAATCATCAGCATAGAGGTGAAAAGAAACAGAAAGATGTTTAGTGACAGAATTTATAAAGATTGAGAAAAGGAGAGGGGACAGAACACCACCTTGTGGGACACCCGCCCTGAGATAGCAACAGGAGGAAAATTTACCATCAACAATAACCCGCTGTTGACGATTTGTAAGATAAGACTGAAACCAAGAAACAGCATTGGAAGAGAAATTTAAAGAATCAAGAATAGCTAAGAGAATGTCATGGTCAACAGTATTAAAGGCATTGGAAAAATCAAGAAGAGCTATAATAGTAATTTCTTTGTTATCAATCCCAAAGCGAATGTCATCACAGACTTTGATCAAAGCTGTTGTGGTGCTATGTCCTGGGCGAAATCCCGATTGAAATGGGCTTAAAATATTATTTAATGAGAGAAAATTGGAAAGCTGTCCATGGACAATGCGTTCGAGAACCTTAGAAAGGAAAGGAAGGATAGATATAGGACGGTAGTGAGCTAACAAAGTAGGATTAGAGATTTTGGGAATGGGTAGGATATGAGCTATTTGCCAACTATTGGGAAAAATACCTGAATTTAAAGAGAAATTATATAGGTGGCATAGAACAGGAAGAATGGTATCTAAGGACAGGAGTATCATTTTGCGACTGATACCGTCACATCCAGCGGCGTCTGATTGAATACCAAGAATACTCTTCCTGATATCCTCAGAAGTCACTAGAGTAAAAGAGAAAGGAGAAAAATTAGGCTTAGGACGTGTGGTTATGGAACTCAAGGTGTGACATTTATTCGCATTGTCCATGGTAGCCGCCGTGAAGTGCTTATTCAGCGCTTCAGCGTCAACATTTCTTACTTTTAGTGACTGACGGCCAATACCCATCGCATACAAAAAACGCCATACCTTGCCGGTGTTCTTGATGCTAACAGAATTGTGTATATAGTTTCGTTGAGCATCCCTACAGACTTTGCTGCAATGATTACGCAGCCGTTTATATTTTAGGAGATTGTTGTCTGTCGGTCTTCGTTTATATCTCGACTTAGCAGCATTACGTCTTGCCATGACAACTTTGATGTCTTGTGTTAACCATGGTGCTGGAAGGTGTTTTAACTTAATCGGTCTTAATGGAGCATGAATATCAAAAAGATCTGAGAGGAGAGAGTTAAATAATTCAAGTTTATCATCCATAGATGGAGCATTGAATACAGCATCCCAGTCAATCCGATCAAGGTCACACAAAAATTTATTATTGTCAAAGTTCTTGAAACTTCGTCTCATGACAATGGTTGGTTTTGATTTAGGCGGACGGACTTTATATGAGAGATACAAAAGGTCATGGTATGAAAACGCTTCAGCGGGGTATTGGCCGTACAGCATAGCATGATCAGATGAGGAAACAATTATTAAATCTAATAAAGAAGGAAAGCAATTTGGGAAAAAGTGAGTAGAATTAGAAGGAAGTATATTTAAATTAGAGCTATTCACAATATTACGAAGGCGTTGAGCACGTGAGTCATTTTTATTTAAACACGTGTTAAAATCACCCATAATAATGGTGTGATCAACAGCAGAAACATATTTCTCAAGTAGGTGCTCAAAACATTGAAAATAATTAATATGAAGAGAAGGGCTATAAAATACCCCTAAGAGGACTTTTAAAGGACCAAATAAGAGTTCAAGAAAAATGTGCTCAGAAGATTCGGAATATTGCGATGGGGATTTATCTAGAATGGAAAAAGGAATATGACTACGTAGGTAAATTGCCACACCGCCACCACCTTTTCCCGTCCTGTCATTCCGTATTAGATGAAATCCTGGTAAGGAGAAAGAGGTAGAAGGAAGGCAAGGCTTAAGGAATGTTTCAGATATCAAGATAGCATGCAAATTTTTAAGATCAAGTGATGTTAACAAATCCGTATAATGCGCGGGAATGCTTTGTGCGTTGAGATGGACAACGTTAAAATTTTTAGGAACCGTATGAAAAGTAGAATCCAAATGAGTATGTAATGACAAAGGTATACTATGAAAGCTATCACTTGATGAGGCAGATATAAAGTCATCGTCAGAACAAATATAATCATCAGAGTCACTCATATTGTAAGTAAATAAAAAATATCAATAATAATAAAATAAAAATAATACCTAATAAATACAAAATATACAAATAAATATATGTAATATTTATAAAAATAAATAATAATAATATAAATAATATCTAATAGTATCTAGTAACAATAAAATAATTATTAAATTTATAGCATTCAATCAATCTATCAGCTGTTACTGCTGTAAGTTATCGCTTAGATATAAACAGTATCCAGAATACTATTTTAAAAACACAACATGAAATTAGGAAAACAAAAAAAAAAAAAAAAATTAACGAAACAAAAAAAAAAAGAAAAAAAAAATTATTATATATATGTCTATAAAAAACTAGATTAACACGTGAAACGAAACGTCAGCAGCGGAATGTAACATCAATTTAATTGACAGCTATCACTCACATTGACAGTAACTTGTACACACACTGCATTTGACGTTTACATATTATTTAAATAATATTAGCAAATAGTAGGTAAACTATAATATTACATGTGAATAACAGTGTAACTAATTAAAGAGTTATATATAACTACCTACAAAGAAAAAATAACAACACAAACAGTTATTAATGTACTGAAAAACATTGATTACCTGAAGGACCCGTATGAGAGACAACAAACAAGATAGTTTTTAATGAAACACCAGTTATAATAAATAGTAAAATATAGGAAATAGTTACTTCTTTAAGTTCCTTTTCGGTCGGACTCCCTGCGAATTCTTGTTCTCTTGGGTATTGGTGTTGGATGAGGTTGCAGTCCTAGCTGAAACTTGTTGAGGCACCGTAGCAGTGGAATACATATTCAGCTCCGCCATAGACGTAATTTGGTGACGCTTACCATCTGGACCAATAATAACTATGTTGCCATCTCTAGTCCAACATTTGTTGATACCAAGACGCTGTCTGGCAGCCACGAAGACGTCATGACGTTCCTTTGTTAGAAACTCAGACAGCGTAACCCCAGTGTTCTTCAGACTGGTTTTTGCATACCACACTTTGTTACGCATGATTGGATCTTGGAACTTAATAAGGATGACCCTTGGTTTCTCAGGAGCCGAAGAACCCAAACGATGGCAGCGACTGATAGAATCCACTGATAACTCTGGCAACTTGAGATGTTTAGACAGCAGCTGACTGACATTAGCCGATAAGTTTTCTTTGTTGGCTTCCGGAACCCCATGCACCAGGAGCATTTTCCGTCTACTTCTCATTTCAATTTGATCACACTTTTTGGAAAGGAGCTCGACTTGCAGCTGAAGTCCTTCCAGAGCAGTTAAGACAAAACTTCGGAAAGCATTAAACTGGGAGACTATGTTGGAAGTCGGACTGGTGGCTGGCATATTAGAATTCAAATTTTGTTGGAATTCAGCCATTTTAGAGTTGAAATGTTCTGTTAGTTGTGCAATTGAGTGTTTAATAGAGTCCATTATTAATCTGATCTTCGAGAGTGTTATTGTGAGAGTTAATTGAACTTTAGTTGTCTGTTGTTTAATATGTGTTTTTATACTTGGATTAGATGAAGGAGTCACAGCTGACAGGTTTGATGAATGCTTAGCAAATTTTACCAGGTGTTAATTATTTTTAAATTAAATATTTGCAGAGAGCAAAAGAAAACACGTCTACTTAATTATGCACCTACCGCCCAAAAAAAAAAAAAAAAAAAAAGGTATAGATTTAAAGAAATTAAGATATTGACTGTTGCTTCTTAATACATATTTTGTAATGTTTTGTATGTACGGAAAAATATTAATGTTTTTATGAGAAAATGTGATTCTCATAACATTGGTACAAGGAACAAACACAATCTTGTTACTCCTGTTACTCGACTGCATAGAGTCAGTAACTCTTTTGTGGGGCAATGTATACGCTTCTACAACAGGATCCCAGAAAGCGTTCAAAATGCTTCTGTTGCCAAATTTAAAAAAATTGTTAAGGAACGCTTGTGTGCAAAAGGTTACTATACAATTAGCGAGTTTATGTTTGATAGCACACCTTGGGAATGAAACGATCGCCTCCTGGCTATTTCTAATCACATACTACTATGTACCTTATAAATTTGACAAAAAAAAAAATAACAGAAAAAAAAGACCCGCTGAGTTTCTTTCGCCGGTTCTTCTCAGGTCAGGGTGTTCCTTTTTCCGAACCGGTGGTAGTGTTTATTTGACAATCAATAAGTAAGTGTAATGCTTTTATATTGAATAAAGGAATTTGAGTTTGAGTTTGAGTTTGAATCACAAAATTTTAAAAATTGTCACTTTATAGAAATACAAGACATAAACCGATATAATAATATTAGTAAAATAGTATATAGAATTGTCAAAAAATACATTCCGTACACACCGAGTATTAATATTGTGCAAAGAAAATTATTAAAATCAAGCCATGACAGTAAATATTTGAAAGGTACTATACCTTATTACTTTAATAAAATGAATGTAAAAAATAAGAATTGTAAAAAAACTTCACATACTTAATATACGAAAAAAGGGACAATACCTTTCTATTTCGGACAATGTAACAAAAAAATAACAGCTCAACGCAGCATGCTACCATTACATGAAAATCAGCCCTTTCGTAACTAAAAACAAACACTTTAATATTAAAATACTTCATCAAAACATCGCTAGCATTTCTTTAAAAAAGGAATATTTAGAGATAGCTTTAAGCGAACTTAATAATACTCAGGACGATCCTGACATTATTTGTCTTTCAGAAACATTTGTTAAAACAGGTAACGAAAAAACTCGAGAAACGAGCAGAGAGGAGGTGTCTGTATTCTTATAAAAAATAATTCCATAAAATTTTTTCATGATTTAAATATTTTAAAAACCATTAGCAAAGAAAAAGAATTTGAGTGTTGCGGTATCGAAATTAGCCAAGAAATGTTAAATATTATTTGTATTTACAGAACTCCTCAGGCAGATATTAATACATTCTTTATCCAGCTACAAGAATTGTTACACGTTCTTTTAAAAAACCCCAGACGCAAGATTGTTATTGCTGGTGATATTAATATAAATATATTGCAACAAACAAAAAATAGTGAATTTCTGTGTGAACTAATAAGAAATTACAATCTTAAAATGCATATTAATCAACCAACCAGAAAACTTTCATGTATTGATCAAATTTTTAGCAATATTCATACAGCAATTGGAAAAATATTACCATTAGGCCTTTCCGATCACGAAACAGCGCAAATGCTTATCATACCAATAAGCCTCCGTAACAAAAGTAGCAATAAAGTCATAAAATACTCCATTAAGGACTACAGCTACGAAAATATGTAAAAGTTTAAAAATTACCTTAAAAGTATTACATTTAATGATGTAATGGAACAATGTGATCCCAACTATGGATTTAAAATATTTCACGAATGGTTTACTTTACTATACAATTTAAATTTTCCTACGATTATAAGATATAGAAATATTAAGAATACCAATAAGTCTCAATACCAATATGAAGAATACTAAAATGGATTTCAAAGGGGATAAGAAAAAGCTGCTCTTCTAAACGAATAATGCGATTTAAATACTATAAAGTAAACTCCACTATAAATAAAACTCAATACAAATCTTACTCAAATATCTTAAAGCAATGCATATATCAAGCGAAAAGAGTCGCGAATACTAAAAAAATAAAAAGTAGTAAAAATATCTGTAAAGCGACATGGCAAATAATAAAAGCAGAGACTATGAATTATTCAAATAATAAAGTTTATATAAGTGACATTGTATTTAATAATGAAAATATATCAAACCCTAACTTAATAGCCTTGACATTCAATAAATATTTTATATCCTTGACTAATAACAATACAAATAATAATAATTTAACTTCTAGGAATAGTAATTTAATGAAAAATAATATTGACTGTTACGAAAAAAGAACTAATCTTAACTTTTACAATAACTCTTATCAACTTTACGATGACCAAACACATAATAAAGTCTTGACTACTGATAAAACAACTGTGAGTAACAATTTTAGCTTCTCATTTTTCTTATCACCTTTATCACACGAAGAAATAAAAAGAACATTGCTTTCGCTAAATGATACAAATTCTGAAGGGTTTGACGGAGTAGCTACAAAAATACTAAAGACATGCGCAGATCACATCACATCACACATCTAGTTAACTTATCTTTTGAAAAAGGTATATTTCCAGCATTGTTAAAGAAATCTATCGTAAAACCACTTTATAAAAAAGGTGATAGAAAAGAAGTGAATAACTATAGACCGGTTACATTAATATCAATATTTTCTAAACTATTTGAAAAATGCATGTACACAAGGCTAGTTAACTATTGTAACAAATTTAATATCATCAGAGACGAACAATATGGTTTTCAAAAAAATAAGTCCAATATTTTAGCAACATTAAAATTAACAGAATCCATAATGACTAGTATAGACGAAAATAAACACACTATCGCCCTTTTCTTTGATATGTCGAAAGCTTTTGACTTTGTAGATCATAGGATCTTGCTAAAAAGCTGGAAAAGATCGGCATAAGAGGGATTTGCGGAAAATTCATCTAAAACAATTCGACTAAAGCAATTCGTCTAAAAAACAATTCGACTATTAGCAATTCGTCTAAAACAATTCGACTAAAGCAATTCGACTAAAACAATTCGACTAAAGCAATTCGACTGAAGCAATTAGACTAAAGCAATTCGACTAAAGCAATTCGACTAAAACAAATTGACTAACAATTTAGCTGAAAATAACTTTACTGAAATTAATTCCACTAACATTGAGTATACAAAAGTCAAGTGGAATACGAGTGTCTCTTTGCTTACTCTAAAATCATTGTACCGATAAACTGTTTATTAAATTCCTATCGTGAAAGTGTATCCACGATTTTTGAGAAATCTGGCTGGAATTCGCTATATGGACTAATCATCAGATTAAAATAGGCATGATTATCCTTCGTGAATTTCCGCTCTCAGTCGGACCCAGAGTCAACGAACGAGGATGTACAGAGACTTACCCGGGATACGTAACTTTATATAAAATTTTACAATTCTTCTTAAAACGTGATCAACGATCGATTTGTTCTGACGAAACGTCGTTCAAATAGTACGCATCGACGCGGCGATAATACGAATTCTTCTTAAAATATTGTATGTATGTATGTGTATTTATAAAACGTTTTCTCTTCGTTCTCTGCAGAAAACCGCCTCGAATGTTCAAAACATCGTAAGTTGGGTGAGACGAGAGCACCTCAGATGGTGTGTGGGACATGATAGGGTGGGTGTGGGGCATCTCGGATGGTGTGTGGGATATAGTTGGGTGGGTGCGGGGCATCTATAATCATGTGTGGGACATAGCAGGGTAGGTGCGGGCCGTCTCGGATGATGTCTCGGATGATGTGTTGGACATTGTGGTACACAGCGTGGCATCTCGAATGGTGTGTGGGACATGATAGGGTATTCGCGGGGCATCTAGGATAGTGGACTTCTCATTTATCATCCCTAACAGGAAGACTCAGCTCCGCAACATACGCGGTTAGAAAAGTTAGACAACTAACAGATATTGATACCGCTCGTTTAGTTTATTTTGGTTATTTTCACAGTATTATGTCATATGGCATATTACTTTGGGGTAACGCTGCAGATATTGAATCTGTCTTTATTTTACAAAAGAGAGCAATTCGGTTTATTTATAATCTTGGAGCTAGAGACTCTCTTCGGGATGTTTTTAACAGAGTAGGAATACTTACTGTTGCGTCGCAATATATTTACAACAATATCATGTATATTCACAGTAACATTGATCACTTTGATAAAATCAGTGATAATCATTGTATATGCACTAGAAGTAAGGATAAACTTATAACGCCAAGTTTCCGACTCCGCAAAGTCAATAGATCCTTCTTGGGGCAAGGTATCCGTTTCTATAATAAAATTCCGCAGAAATTTTTAACTTTTCCGTTTAGTAAATTCAAATCGTTTGTTAAAAATACATTGGAAGAAAAAGTATACTATTCGATACAAGATTTTGTAGATGATACAAAAGCGTGGAGTTAATACCTGTTGACTTCCAAGCAGGATACATTAATTGGAATAATTGTATTTAATTAACATGACGTTGTATTTTTCAAATGTTAAAAAAGAGTAACTACTGAGTTTCTTGCCGGTTCTTCTCGGTAGAATCTACTTTCCGAACCGGTGGTAGCTTCACTTAATTGTAAAATGACGATTCAAAAGTGCTTATAAAAGCCTACTTGAATAAAGTTTTGGACATAGTGGGGTGGATGCGAGGCATCTCGGTTGGTGTGTGGGATATAGTTGGGCGGGCGTGGGGCATCTCGGATGGTGTGTGGGACATAGCGGGCCGCTCAGGAGAAGGCAGAAAGTTCACAAGTGGTCAATTTTCAATAAGATCGATGAGGACTGCAGAGTCGCAAAATTGAAATGTAATGGGGAATGAGCAATGTTTTTAGTCGAATTGTTTTCAGTTGAATTCTTTTAGACGATTTGTTTTAGACGAATTGTTATTAGTCGAATTGTTTTTAGTCGAATAGTTTTTTAGATGAATTGTTACTAGTCGAATTGTTTTTAGTCGAATTGTTTTTTAGTCGAATTGTTTTAGTCGAATTTATTTAGACGAATTGTTTTAGTCGAATTTTCCGTAGACGGACAAATTGCGCATCGGACCACATGGATTGGGGCGCAGGAATCACAGGGGACAAATGCTGGTCAACTTCCTCGAAATGCAGGGACTCTTCTTGATGAACTCGTTCTTTAAGAAGAAGTTCCATAGGAGGTGGACCTGGCAGAGCCCCGACGCTGTGACACTACGAGAACGAGATAGACTTCATCATAGTGGATAAGAGGCAGATATTCCGAGATGTTTTCGTCCTTAATCGGTTCAATACCGACAGCGACCATAACAACGAGTATATATAGTACGAGCAACTCTGAATATTGACTTTAAAGCCGAAAGGCGCGGCTTGATAAAGTCTACTCTCCGATCGACGCAGAATCAAATAGACCATGGGTCCGAAGAGTTCCAGCTGGAACTCCAGAACCGATTCGCTTCGTTGGAAAGCACCTATAGCATTGACAGGGAAACCGACGACATGGTGAAAACTCTGTGCCAATTGGGACGCAAACATTTCCCGCTTGCTCGGAAATACAGGAAGCCCAAGCTCTCCACTGAAACCTTGAATCTCATGCGGCTGAGACGGGAAATGCCGCCTGACCAAGCTTCGTCAGTGGAATCCAAGGCTCTCTCCAGACGGATTAGAAACCTCACGCGGAAGGATCTCCGCTGCTCAAATACGGAAGTTATCAAAGCCGCTATTGAGCAGAAGAGGGGGTCCAAGGTTCTGAAGACCGCTGGAGAGAAGTCATCTGGCAGAATCACTGCGTCTTGCCCGGAGATTCTTGCGGAAATGGAGAAATTCTATGGGGAACTGTACTCTCCGAGGGCGGAGAAACTTGTGACCCAAGGTGTAGACGATTCACGGGCCCCTCTCACGCACCATTTCAGCGAAGACATCCCGGACGTCGACGTTGGTGAGGTTAGTGCGGCTCTCAGGCAGCTTAAAAACGGGAGAGCCCCTGGTGATGATAGTATTACTACGGAGCTTCTTAGGGCTGGAGGCAAACCCTTGTTTACAGCTTTGGCAAGGCTTTTAAATGCTATCATCCACGGGGGTATCGTGCCGGAGGCGTGGTCCAGGAGTGCGTTGATCTTATTCTTCAAAATCACCCTGATAGGACTCTTTTGAAGAACTACAGGGCAATCTCACTTTTGAGCCACGTCTATAAGCTGTTCTCGAGGGTTATCACGAATCGCCTTTACATTAGACTTGACGAGTTCCAGCCACCGGAGCAGGCAGGGTTTCGTTAAGGCTACAGCACCGTGGACCACATCCATACTGTTCGGCAAATCATACAGAAAACCGAAGCGTACAATCAGCCGCTGTGTTTGGCATTTGTGGACTACGAGAAAGCCTTCGACTCCATCAAAACCTGGGCTGTTCTGGAATCTCTGCAGCAATGTCATATCGACTGGCGATATATCGGGGTGTTGAGATATCTCTGCAACTCTGCGACGGTGACCGTGCAAGTTCAGGACCAGAGAACAAGACCGATTCAGCTCCGACGCGGGGTGCGACAGCGAAATGTAATATCTTCAAAACTGTTCACCAACACGATACAGGACGTCTTCAAGACTCTGGATTGGACTGCACGAGGCGTCAACGTCAATGGAGAGCGCATCTCACGTTTCGCAGACGATATAGTTATTTTTGCAGAGACGCTGGAAGATCATCGCGGAATGCTGGACGACCTAAGCGAGTCCTCCCGGGTCGGTCTAGGCATGTACTTGGACAAAACGAAGATCATGTTCAACGAGCATGTCGTGCTGGGACCGATCTCTATCGACGGCATCCCCCTCGAGGTTGTGCAGGATTACATCTACCTTGGCAAGACTATCCAGCTAGGCCGGCACAACTTTGAGAGAGCGGCTGATAGGAGGATTCGGTTGGGCTGGCAGCGTTCGGCAAGCTTCGTTGGGTCTTTACGTCGGCGATTCCACAATGCTTAAAAACGAAAGTCTTTGAGCATTGCGTCCTACCGGTGCTGACGTATGGTGCCGAGACGTGGACACTGACGGTGAGGCTAGTTCACAAATTAAAGGTCACGCAGCGGACGATGGAGCGGGAGATGGAGCTATGTTAGGTGTCTCTGTCGCGGATAAAATCAGAAATGTGGTTATCCGTAAGAGAACCAAAGTAACGGATATAGCTCGGAGAATCAGCAAGCTGAAGTGGCAGTGAGCTGGCCATATCTGTCGTAGGACCGATGGCCGTTGGAGCAGACGAGTCCTAGAGTGGATACCGCGCCTCGGAAAGCGTAATATTGGACGACCTCTGACCCACTGGTCTGACGACATTCGCAGAATCGCCGGTAGAAGCTGGATGAGGGATGCAGAGGACCGATCAACGTGGCGCGCTCTGGAGGAGGCCTATGTTCAGCAGTGGACAGCAGTGGACAGCAGTGGGCTGATGATGATGATGATTATCGTATTTTACTATGTTTACATTACTATTAAAAATAAAACTGTAAATGCTTTAATTTTTAAATGTTATAATAGCAGTGAAAAGAGAAGAACTGACACTGAAACATTGTTTTAAAGATTCATTAATGGGAATTTAAAATTATTTTAAAATTTATCAATTGGTACGTAAACATACATTTATTATTACATTAAGTAAATAAAACGATACGTAATAATTGTAAGGACCGTAAGTTTATAATATAGATTGTAAACGTTTAAAAAAAATTATAAACAGTATTGTTGGAGATTCCTTAAGTTAAGAGTGGGATTACGGTGACGACTGCTATATCAGCAGCTGAATAGCAGCGCCTATTTCTATTCGGTTTGCATGTGTCGGGCGAGATAGACGTGTGTCGTAATATACGTTTTGTCATATCTTTATCGATTATTTGTTTTAATTTTTAAAAAAATTATTTCATTTATTTTCAAATAATTGTTTATGTTGTAATTGTAAATTCTAGTTTTAGATAATAAATAGTATTTTTTTAAAAAATTAAAACCGCTTCTGATTTCTAAAAGTATAGTAATTATAATCTACAAATATATATTTTTTTATGGAATAGGTTGAGGGACGAGTATATGGGCCACCTGATGGTAAGTGGTCACGATAATCCATTGAAAATGAGGGTGTAAGAAATATTAACTATTCCTTAGATCGTCAATGCGCCACCAACCTTGGGAACTAAGATGCTATGTCCCTTGTGCCTATAGTTACACTAGCTCACTCACCCTTCAAACCGGAATACAACAATACTGCGTACTATTATTTAGCGGTAGAATATCTGATGAGTGGGTGGTACCTACCCAGGCGGGCTTGCACAAAGCCCTTCTTAATTGAATTATCCTTACAATTTTTTCAGTGCGATTTTTTAGACATTTTCTGCCTCGCACAACCACTTTGTGGAACCAGCTTTCGCCGGCGGTTTTTCCGAACCGATACGACATGGGAACCTTCAAGAAAAGAGCGTACTCCTTTTTGAAAGGCCGGCAACGCACCTGCAAGTCCCCTGGTGTTGCAGATGACCATGGGCGGTGGTAGTCACTTTCCATCAGGTGAGCCTTCTGCTCGTTTGCCACCTATGCCATAAAAAAAAAAATATTATTTTTATTTTCTGTGTATTAAGTTTAATTTAAAATGAAGTGACTTTCATCTCAATTATGTATGTGGTAGTATTTGATTATTGACGATTCAAAAACGCTTTATTGTAAAGTTTACTTGAATAAAATTGATTTGATTTGATTTGATTTGAATTCAAACCTATGCTTAAATTATTTTGTTATTTCGATATTATCCTAATGATGTTTGTATTCCAATACATTATAATATAATAATATGCATGTCGAATTACCATTATGTAAGGGAGGTAGGGAAGGGATGGGCAGTTGGGAAACATGGGCACCCCCTTTTATTCTGATTTGATTTGTGTAATAAATTTAGTCTTAATAATCTTTTTAAATTTTGAGATTGGTAAATTGATTATATTTTACGGTATCTTATTATATATGCGTATACCATTGCCCAAAAACGTTCTGTTTACCGTTTGCAAACGCAAACTGGGGGTTACAAGTTTATTCTTATTTCTTGTATTAATAGTATGTATATCAGCATTGATGGAATATTTTTTTTATATTCTTTTGTATAAAAATTATATTATCATAAATATATTGTGAAGTAGCCGTTAATACACCAATTTCTTTAAATTTCTCGCGTAATGATGTCCTAGAGCTAATATTGTAGAATATAAATATAATAGATCTGATAGCTCTTTTCTGTAGAATAAAAACAACATCAATGTCTGCTGCATTACCCCATAACAACATTCCATATGACATAAGACTGTGAAAATTACTGAAATAGTCCGTGAGTTTTCTAATTATTTTTATTGCATAAATGGTACTACTTAGTTTCCTTGCTAGGGCATACAAATGGGTGCCCAACTGCCGTTTGGAGTCAAGGGTTATCCCTAAAAAGACCCTTGACTCAACAAACTCAAGCCTTTCATTTTTCAAAATGATTGCAGAATGATTTGATTTGACATTTGGCAATGAAAACCAAACACATTTAGTCTTTTTGGCATTTAGTACTAAATTATTTATGTCAAACCAACCAAAAACCCGCGACAGAGAACTGCTTACAACGTCATAGTTGTTTATTTTTCTGTTAAGTTTAAAAATAAGATAATCTGCAAACAGTACAATATCGCAAGTATTTTTTACAAAATAAGCTAAATCATTTATATGTATATATATATTAAGAACAAGAGAGGTCCCAAAATTGAACCCTGTGGTACACCTATTTGCGCCATTGCGCCATTTAATTTTGCACCATTAACCACAACCTTCAAAACTCTTTTATTAAGGTAGGAGGAAATGAATTTCAATGCAGGGCCCCTGATACCATAATATTTAAGCTTTTCTAGAAGACTATCGCCTAACGCAATGGAAAGCTTTTGATAAGTCACAGAAAATTCTAATAGCGTTTTGTGACTTTTCTCACGCATCATAAATGTGCTCAACAAATGCTTCACCCGCATCAGTAGTCGAGCGACCTTTAGTGAAACCGAACTGTTGAGGATGTAATAGCTTATTCGAGTTAAAGTATTATAGAAATTGATTAAGCATGACTTTCTCAAAAATTTACTCGATACTGGCAAAATAGAGATCGGTCTATAATTGTTTGGATTATTTTTATCACCGGATTTAAATAATGGGATTGCTTTACTTAATTTTAAAATATCAGGAAAAAAAAACAGATTGTACACATTTATTAAAGATGATAGCTAAATAAGGAGCCAAGTCGACAATTACATTGTTTTTTTTTTTTTTTTTTTTTTTTTTTTTTTTTTTTTTTTTTTTATTTTTATGGAATAGGTGGCAAACGAGCAGGAGGCTCACCTGATGGAAAGTGACTACCACCGCCCATGGACATCTGCAACACCAGGGGGCTTGCAGGTGCGTTGCCGGCCTTTGAGAAAGGAGTAGGCTCTTTTCTTGAAGGTTCCCATGTCGTATCGGTTCGGAAAAACCGCCGGCGACAGCTGGTTCCACAGAGTGGTTGTGCGAGGCAGAAAATGTCTAAGAAATCGCGCTGTTGTGGATTTTCGGACATCAAGATGGTGCGGGTGAAACTTAGAATTTTGACGAGATGTCCGAAGGTGAAATTCAGCAGCCGGGATTAATCCGAACAATTCCTCGGAACATTCCCCGTGAAAAATTCGGTAGAAGATGCAGAGTGATCCAACATCTCTACGCAAAGCCAAAGGATCAAGGAGATCGGAAAGGGCTTGATCGTCGATAACTCGAGCCGCTCTACGTTGGATGCGGTCAAATGGAAGGAGCTGGTACTGGGGAGCACCCGCCCAGAGGTGAGAGCAGTACTCCATGTGAGGCCGAATTTGCGCCTTGTAAAGTTTTAGGCGATGGGCCGACGTGAAGTACTGTCTCGCCTTGCTGAGCACACCGAGCTTCTTTGAAGCCAATTTGGCTTTGCCTTCCAATTGACCGCGGAACTGAACGAGGCTCGAAATATCAACGCCAAGTATTCCGATACTACCTGTAGCGGCTATCGGGATGTTCTCAAATCGTGGAGATACGACAAATGGTGTTCTTTTAGCGGTTAACGCGCAAACTTGCGTCTTTTTGGGGTTGAAATGGACTAAATTTAGCCGGCCCCAGTTCGAGACTTCGTTTAACGAAGACTCGATTTCAGACACAAGTTTGTTCCGGTTTTCTTCGACGTTTTCCCGAGAAATATTAGCGCGGCCGGTGTATAAGGTGTCAACGGTACTGTCGTCTGCATAGCAATGAATGTTCCCGATTTGCAACAAATCATTGATATGCAGAAGAAACAGAGTGGGTGATAGAACGCAGCCTTGTGGAACACCAGCATTGACGAATTTTAAGTCAGAGCATGCACCGTCGACAACGACCTTGATGCTCCGATCTGCCAAAAAGCTGGTAATCCAATTGCATAATTTCCCGGGAAGCCCATAAGAAGGAAGCTTCGAAAGAAGCGCTTTGTGCCATATACGATCGAAGGCCTTCGCTATGTCCAAGCTGGCTGCTAATGCCTCCCCCTTGCTCTCAACTGCTTCAGCCCACCTGTGAGTAAGGTAAACTAGAAGATCACCGGCTGAGCGACCCCGACGGAAACCGTACTGGCGGTCACTAATCAGCTGATTCTCCTCTAGGTACCGCAGGAGCTGGCAGTTAATAAGGGACTCCATTATCTTGGAGAGCAAGGAGGTGATGGCTATAGGCCTATAATTGGACGGATCTGAGCGGTTGCCTTTTTTAGGGATCGGATGCACCAAAGCAGTCTTCCAGGAGTTCGGGACGACGCCTAATGCGTAGGATTGCCGGAAAAGACGCGTTAAGACCGGTGCCAACTCGGGAGCACATGTCCGTAGCACGATTGGAGGGATGCCATCGGGTCCACTCGACTTGTGAATGTCCAAGGAAAGAAGTGCTTTCCGAACTGCACTTTGCCGAAATTTAACCTCCGGCATCGTCGTATCACATCGCGGGATTGATGGAGGTGACTTTCCTTGGTCATCCAGAGTCGAGTTCGACGCGAAGAGAGACCCTAAAAGATCGGCCTTCTCCTTCGCGGTATGGGCCAATGACTCACCGTCCCTGTGCAAAGATGGAAAAGAAGGCTGACAGAAATTCCCTAGGACAGCCTTAGCGAGAGACCAGAACGCACGTGTTCCTGATGGGAAGCGCACCAGTCTCTCGCCAATTCTGCCAATGTACTTCGACTTCGCCTCAGCTATCACGTTTTTGAAGGACCTGGAGGCAGAGTTATATTCCTTTCTGAATGTGCTGGTGTTTGTATCAAGAGACGCCGATGCGTTAGCCCAGTCTTGGTAGCGTTCCCATTTTCGGCGTGAAGCCGTCTTACAGAGGCGACCAAACCAGGGCTGGGACTTGCCACCAATGGGCACCGCAGAATATGGAATGAATAGTTCCATACCCTGAAGCACCACATCGGCGACAGAGTCAGCAACAACGCTCGGATCATCCATCGAGAAACAAACTCGCCCCCATGGGTAAGATGCAAAGAAGGACCGCATCCCATCCCAATCTGCTGACTTGTAGTGCCACACGCGACGACAGCCCGCGAAACGAGGTCGTGAGTATCGTGTAACTGGCACTGTACTCCGGACGAGACAGTGGTCCGACGAGCCCAGAGGGGGATCGACGACAATCTTATAGCCGTCCGGATGCGAAGTCAGCAGAAGGTCCAACAGGGAAGGTGTATGATCCTCCACGTCCGGTATTCGCGTTGGCGAGGTGACCAGTTGTGTCAAATCATAAGCCAAAGCGAAGTCGAGAACAGATCTACCCGCATGATCAGTGGTGCGTGATCCAAGCCACTCTGTATGATGAGCATTGAAATCGCCCAGAATAATGATCTCTGCGGATGGAGTCTGCTGCAGCACGGAATCTGTAGCCAATTGGACGTGCTCAACCAGTCGGTCGGTTTCGGCATTACCGCTATGGGACCTATAAAGGCACGCGTAGATTCGCGGATGGTCGTCGCAGTCTACGCGCAGCCAGATAATTGATAGGTCCTGCCCTTCAAGGCTGCCGAGGCGTCGAGAGCAGATATCATCTCTGACGTAAACGCACACCCCAGCTCGTGGCACAAAAGTATGCTCCAATTTGTACCCGGGGTAAGAGAGAAAAGACGTATCGGCAGGAGAAGATATCTGGGTCTCGGTAAGAAAGAGCAAGGCCGGCTTCGCCGTCTCAAGGTGAAAGTGAACGGCATTCAAGTTGGAGTTGAGTCCCCTTATGTTGCAGAAGTCCACAGCGAGTGTGGTAGGGGTTGCCTTATGATGCCTGCTCCGCTTGCCCCGAACAGTGGCGAGCGCAAAATTGCCCCCCCCAGAATTCGGAGGGCAGCCTGGGCATCCCTGCTCAGGCGGTGTACGTCCTGAGCATGGATGCCCAGAGAGGGATTCTCCATCGCAGTCGCTGATGGTACCCTCCTGGGGTAATGTCACCAAATTCTGCACAACCATGTTTTGGGGGGAGAGGGATCGGGCCTCCGGAACTCTCACTTACCGGACGAAACGCGGTAGCATAGCTACCACTTCACGCCGATTTTAAGTGAGAGAGTGGTACTTCCCCGGGCGTGCCGGCCCATTCGACTGCAACCGAGAGGTATGCAGTGTGGCACTACCACTTGCCACATATTGGGTTAATAATTGTAACTGATAAATCCCATAGATCACTGGTTTTTTTTAAGGTTTAATGTTTTAAATACTTTTAATACTTCATACGGTGTTATACTCTCAAAAGAAAATTCTACCTCATTCTGGGGAACGTAACAGTTAAGTAAGTCTAAAGCGTCATTAGGTGACGCATTAAGACCTTTAGTAATATTCAGAGGAATATTAGAGAAATATTCTTCGAATTCATTGGCCACATCTAAATCTTTACATACAATTTTGCCTTTTATACTAAGGGATAACTGCCCTGTCTCCGAACTTATAATATCCCAAGTAGTTTTCATTTTATTTTTAGATTTTAAGATTTTATTTTTGATATGCAACGAACGAGCTGTTTGACAAACTTGTTTAAATAATTTAGAATAATTTTTAACAAAATTGATAAATTTACAATCACGATTATATTTCTTAAGTTCATATAGCTCATAAATTTTTATTTCGACTTATATAGATACCGGTAGTGGCCCAGTCTGAGAACTGCATTTAATTGTTTTGATAAAAAGTTTTTAACTGAAATATTTTATTGAATTAGTTATCAATTAATTTTTAAAGAGAATTATATAAAGAGTTGGGATCATTTGAGCTAAGATTCAATTTTGGAAGGTTACGTTGTAAAGCATCATTGAAGTTGATTATACCTTTTACAGTAATTGGCCTACAAGTGATTTTTCGTTTCTTTTAAATTTTTTTTATACCTATTGACACCATTTGGCCAAAGTGATCGGATGTAAGGTTTGTTAAAATTTCCTTATTAACGGCCTCACAATTACAAAACACGTTATCTATACAGGTTGCGGAAGTCGCTGATATTCTTGTAGGTTCACAAAATATTTGTAATAATTGTTATTTAGATTAAAAGATTGAAATAAATTTATGAACCTAGTACTTATGGAAGATTGCATTAAATGTTAATGTCAATGTTAAAATCTCCACAAATAACTATATTTTTTCGCCCAGTACAGACTCGCTTAAGGGCGTCCTCCATCACACATTCAAAAAGGTTAAAATCCGATTGTGGAGGTCGGTACACGCACATTGCTGTAGTATGCTCGAGTTCCACGCATGACAGTTCAAAAGTATGCTCTATGGAAAGATCCACAATGTGTTCGTTCTTTACAGTTTATATTCTGTTTTATGTATATTAATGATCCTCCATGTTTAGTTATTTTTCTAAAGAACGTACTTGACAATTTATAATTGTTAATACTAGGTGGTAGCTGATGTGACAAGATCCAATGTTCACTAATACAAAATATGGCAATATTATAATACTTTAAAAATAATTCAATTTCGTTATCTTTGCTGGATAAGCTCTGTATATTCTGATGTACAATACTAATAATATATTTACAGTGCTTACAACAACAACAACAACAACAGCCTGTAAAATTCCCACTGCTGGGCTAAAGGTCTCCTCTCCCTTTGAGGAGAAGGTTTGGAACATATTCCACCACGCTGTTCCAATGCGGGTTGGTGGAATACACATGTGACAGAATTTCTATGAAATTTGTCACATGCAGGTTTCCTCACGATGATTTTCCTTCACCGCCGAGCACGAGATGAATTATAAAGACAAATTAAGCACATGAATCAGCGGTGCTTGCCTGGGTTTGAACCCGCAATCATCGGTTAAGATGCACGCGTTCTAACCACTGGGCCATCTCGACTGCTACAGTACTTATCCGTTGTCTTATTACTTTTTTTTTTTAATTTATTATTGTTAGTAGCACAACTACTAATCAAGGGTATAATATATTTTTTAATTGTAGTATCTAAAGTTGGATCAAATACAGGGTGACTGGTGAATTACTATCGATACTTGAGGACGTGATATTTAACGATCATATATGACAAAATAAAAATTAATATAACATAAATATTAATAAACTTCTAAGTAAAGTTAACCAAAAGTTATGTAATTAATTACGCATCGTGTGAACACCCTAGCTGCGTTATCGACACAAAACAGTTATGTAGGTAGGTACATTTAGTTATCGCGCGGTAGTTTACCTACATCCAAACGCCGCGCGCCGCCGCGTGTTAACAGGGTAGCAGGCTACCTTAGATAAACAGAAATGATCCAATTCCCTTCATACTTTAATCCTGGCTTAGTGCAGGCAAAAATACCAAGATATTTAATTCGTTTAAGCAACCAATTTATTGACTAGGTAAATGGTGTGAACTTGACACAAAAAATAATATGAACTGTTTACCTATCTTGGTATTTCCGGCGTATTTAAAAATTGAATCATACTTATTTACAACAATTGTCAATCATTAAACTACCTATTTACCTACATAACTACACTAACCTTAACAAATGTTCAAAGTGAGCTCCTTCTCGTGTGATACACAGTTCGGCACGTTTACGCATATTGTCTTTCACACGATTTAATACGAATGGGTCACTTTTAATAGTTTCGAAAGCACTAGTGATTTTTAATTTCAAGGCAAGCTATGATTTGACCGCGCATACGCACTAACCATGTCCAAGTATTCTGCATTTGTGTATTAATAAGCCATACTTAATTACTATAAGTAATAACGGGTCACTTTAAATTTTAAAAAATTTAAATTTATTTATGTCAAAATTAATAAATACGTCACTATGACGGCATGCCATGCTATGTAAAAATTGATTTAAATTATGGATGTATTTATTTTGTGCCTCCATTAGTAAGTTACAATATGGGAAAGCACATAGTAGAAATTTACATTTATAATATTTATTTATGTCAAGAAGTGTGTTCATTGATTTTAAGACATCTTTTTTCCTAACTGTCTTCATACAAAATTATAATAATAGTAGTATATTATTTATTCCTTCGTACCACGAGCTGGAATATGCGTTTACGTCAGAGATGATATCTGTTCTCGACGCCTCGGCAGCCTTGAAGGGCAGGACATATCGATTATCTGGCTGCGATGACCATCCACGAATCTATGCGTGCCTTTATAGGTCCTATAGCGGTAATGCCGAAACCGACCGACTGGTTGAGCACGTCCAAATGGTTGCAGATTCTGTGCTGCAGCAGATTCCATCCGCATAGATTATTATTCTGAGTGACTTAAACGCCCACCACGCTGAATGGCTCGGCTCACGCACCACCGACCATGCGGGTAGATCTGTTCTGGACTTCGCTCTAGCACATGATCTGTCACAACTGGTCAACTCGCCAACACGAATACCAGATGTGGAGGATCATGCACCTTCCCTGTTGGACCTTCTGCTGACTTCGCATCAGGATGGCTATCAGGTTATCGTCGACCCCCCCCTGGGCTCGTCGGACCACTGTCTCGTCCGGAGTACAGTGCTGGTTGTGCGGTACTCACAGCCTCGCTTTGTTGGGTGCCGCCGAGTATGGCACTACAAGTCAGCAGATTGGGATGGGATGCGGTCTTTTTTTGCATCTTACCCATGGGGGCAGATTAGTTTCTCGCCGGATGATCCGAACGCTGCTGCTGACTCTGTTGCCGATGTGGTGCTTCAAGGTATGGAACTATTCATTCCTTACTCTGCAGTACTCATCGGTGGTAAGTCCCAGCCTTGGTTCGGTCGCTTCCGCAAAACGGCATCACGCCGAAAGTGGGAACGCTATCAAACCTGGGCTAATGCATCTGCGTCTCGTGATATAAATACCAGCGCATTCAAAAAGGAATGTAACTCTGCCTCTAGGTCCCTCAAAAACGTGATTGCTAGGACGAAGACAAAGTACATTGGCAGAATTGGCGAAAGACTGGTGCCTCGTTTCAGGAACACGTGCGTTCTAGTCTCTCGCTAAGGCTGTCTTAGGAAATTTCTGTCAGCCCTCTTTTCCATCTCTGCATAGGGACGGTGAGTCATTGGCCCATACCGCGAAAGAGAAAGGTGATCAAAAGATCAGCGCGACGCGAAGAGAGAGCCTAAAAAGGCTCTCTCTTCGCGTCGCACTCAACTCTGGATAACCAAGGAAAGTCTCCACCAACAATTCCGTGGTGTGATACCACGATACCCAGTGCAGTTCGCAAAGCACTTCTTTCCTTGGATATTCATAAGTCGAGTGGACCCGATGGCATCCCTCCAATCGTGCAACGGTCATGTGCTCCCGAGTT
Organism: Vanessa cardui; assembly: GCF_905220365.1. Taxonomy (NCBI): domain Eukaryota; kingdom Metazoa; phylum Arthropoda; class Insecta; order Lepidoptera; family Nymphalidae; genus Vanessa; species Vanessa cardui. The sequence continues at coordinate 12,123,989 of NC_061153.1, forward strand.
GGCACCGGTCTTAACGCGTCTTTTCCGGCAATCCTACACATTAGGCGTCGTCCCGAACTCCTGGAAGACAGCTTTGGTGCATCCGATCCCTAAACCAGGCAACTGCTCAGATTCATCCAATTATAGGCCTATAGCCATCACCTCCTTACTCTGCAAGGTAATGGAGTCCCTTATTAACTGCCAGCTCCTGCGGTATCTAGAAGAGAACCAGCTGATAAGCGACCGCCAGTACGGTTTCCGTCGGAGTCGATGGCCGGTGATCTTCTAGTTTACCTTACTCATGGCTGAAGCAATTGAGAGCAAGGGGGAGGCATTAGCAGCCAGCTTGGACATAGCGAAGGCCTTCGATCGCGTATGGCACAAAGCGCTTCTTTAACAGCTTTCTTCCTATGGGGTTCCCGAGAAATTATGCAATTGGATTACCAGCTTTTTGGCAGATCGGAGCATCAAGGTCGTTGTCGACGGTGCATGCTCTGACTTAAAATTCGTCAATTCTGGTGTTCCACAAGGCTGCGTTCTATCACCTACTCTGTTTCTTCTGCATATCAATGATTTGTTGCAAATCGGGAACATTCATTGCTATGCAGACGGTAGTGCCGTTGACACCTTATATACCGGCCGCGCTAATATTTTTCGGGAAAACGTCGAAGAGAATCGGAACAAACTTGTGTCTGAAATCGAGTCTTCGTTAAACGAAGTCTCGAATTGAGGCCGGCTAAATCTAATCCATTTCGACCCAAAAAAGACGCAAGTTTGCGCGTTAACCGCTAAAAAAAACACCATTTGTCGTGTCTCCACGATTTGAGAACATTCCGATAGCCGCTACATGTAGTATCGGAATACTTAGCGTTGATATTTCGAGCCTCGTTCAGTTCCGCGGTTAATTGGAAGGCAAAGCCAAATTGGCTTCAAAAAACTGGGTGTGCTCAGCAAGGCGAGACAGTACTTCACGTCGGCCCATCGCTTAAAACTTTACAAGAGCAAATTCGGCCTCACATGGAGTACTGATCTCACCTCTGGGCGGGTGCTCCCCAGTACTAGCTCCTTTCATTGGACCGTATACAGCGGCTTGAGTTATCGACGATCAAGCCCTTTTCGATCTCCTTGATCCTTTGGCTTTGCGTAGAGATGTTGGATCATTCTACATCTTCTCTTCAAATTTACATATACATTGGAATTGAACAAAAAAACAAAGAAAAGTAAAACAATAAAAAATAAATAAATAAGTGAATTCGAAACCTTGGACAGTGTGGCAGTACTTAAAAAAATAAATAAAAAAAAAAACATTTGTACCTTATTCAACTATCTGAACAGAAACATACAATGGAAGGACAATTCCAAATGCTATTCGACAAAATGAAGATCGAGATGCAAAATCAAAATGCTGAATTGAAGGATTCTATTACGAAAAGTATTATGGACAAGATGGAAGAGAAATTAATACCTATTGTTGAAGAAAATAAAATCTTAAAAAGTAAAGTAGAAAAGTTAGAAAGAGAGTTAGAGTATTTTAAGAAAGCCGAGAGGAATAATAATATAGTCATATTCGGTCTAGAAGAAAAAGAAAAATCCTCTTATGAACTAATACAAACGCTAAAAGCAATTTTTAATCAGGATTTAAATACTAACATTGAAGAATACGAAGTCAACAAAATTCATCGTCTAGAAAACAAAAACAGAGTGAGCAAAAAGCCCAGACCGGTATTATGTTCATTTGTAAATAATTGGAAAAAGAATGAAATCATTAAAAATAAAAAGATCATTAAAAATAAGAAGAATTCGTCGAATCTTCGCGCAAGACGGTTCGTGATCACTCTTGAAAACAGCTTACAGACGTTGCTCAGTAGGGATATGGGACGATAGTTCTTCGGCAGGGTTTTTTCTCCCTTTTTGAAGAATAGGACGACCACACTCCTACTCCACGCCTCTGGAGTTCTCCCTTCGAAGAGGACAGAGTTAAAAAGCTTTTGGAGTTCCCTGAATACCGGTTTACCTCCTGCTTTTAATAACTCTGTGGTAACGTCGTCCTTTCCAGGGGCTTTTCCATTTTTAAGCTGTCTAAGAGCAATCTCGATTTCGCCAATACTGACTTCAGGCAGGTCTTCTGAGAAATGGCGTGTTAATGTAGCTCTAGAATCCTTATTTTCGGGATTAGGTTGAGATGCATGCGACGCGTATAACCGGCCGTAGAAGTCCTTTACCACCGCCCATGGACATCTGCAACACCAGGGGGCTTGCAGTTGCGTTGCTGGCCTTTCTAAAAGGAGTACGCTCTTTTCTTGAAGGTTCCCATGTCGTATCGGTTCGGAAAAACCGCCGGCGAAAGCTGGTTCCACAAAGTGGTTGTGCGAGGCAGAAAATGTCTGAGAAATCGCGCTGTTGTGGATTTTCGGACATCAAGGTGGTGCGGGTGAAACTTAGAATTTTGGCGAGATGTCCGAAGGTGAAATTCAGCAGCCGGGATTAATCCGAACAATTCTTCGGAACATTCCCCGTGAAAAATTCGGTAGAAGTTGCAGAATGATCCAACATCTCTACGCAAAGCCAAAGGATCAAGGAGATCGAAAAGGGCTTGGTCGTCGATAACTCGAGCCGCTCTACGTTGGATGCGGTCAAATAGAAGGAGCTGGTATTGGGGAGCACCCGCCCAGAGGTCAGAGCAGTACTGTACCAAGTGAGGCCGAATTTGCGCCTCGTAAAATTTTAGGCGATAGGCCTTGCTGAGCACGGCAATTTGGCTTTGCCTTCCAATTGACCGCGGAACTGAACGAGGCTCGAAATATCAACGCCAAGTTTTCCGATACTACCTGTAGCGGCTATCGGGATGTTCTCAAATCGTGGAGATACGACAAATGGTATTTTTTTAGCGGTTAACGCGCAAACTTGCGTCTTTTTGGGGTTGAAATGGACTAAATTTAGCCGGCCCCAGTTCGAGACTTCGTTTAACGAAGACACAAGTTTGTTCCGGTTTTCTTCGACGTTTTCCCGAGAAATATTAGCGCGGCCGGTGTATAAGGTGTCAACGGTACTGTCGTCTGCATAGCAATGAATGTTCCCGATTTGCAACAAATCATTGATATGCAGAAGAAACAGAGTAGGTGATAGAACGCAGCCTTGTGGAACACCAGAATTGACGAATTTTAAGTCAGAGCATGCACCGTCGACAACGACCTTGATGCTCCGATCTGCCAAAAAGCTGGTAATCCAATTGCATAATTTCCCGGGAAGCCCATAGGAAGGAAGCTTCGAAAGAAGCGCTTTGTGCCACACGCGATCGAAGGCCTTCGCTATGTCCAAGCTGGCTGCTAATGCCTCACCCTTGCTCTCAACTGCTTCAGCCCATTTAAATAAAACTAATTATAACGGATGAATCGCGTATATTAATTATTTTTAAACATCCCGACGTTTCGAGCACTTTGCAGTGTTCGCGGTCACGGGTAGACTGCTTCAGCCCACCTGTGAGTAAGGTAAACTAGAAGATCACCGGCTGAGCGACCTCGACGGAAACCGTACTGGCGGTCACTAATCAGCTGATTCTCCTCTAGGTACCGCAGGAGCTGGCAGTTAATAAGGGACTCCATTATCTTGGAGAGCAAGGAGGTGATGGCTATAGGCCTATAATTGGACGGGTCTGAGCGGTTGCCTTTTTTAGGGATCGGATGCACCAAAGCTGTCTTCCAGGAATTCGGGACGACGCCTAATGTGTAGGATTGCCGGAAAAGACGCGTTAAGACCGGTGCCAACTGGAGCACATGTCCGTAGCACGATTGGAGGGATACCATCGGGTCCGCTCGACTTATGAATGTCCAAGGAAAGAAGTGCTCTATGAACTGCACTTTGCCGGAATTTAACCTCCGGCATCGTGGTATCACACCGCGGAATTGTTGGTGGAGATTTTCCTTGGTCATCCAGAGTCGAGTTCGACGCGAAGAAAGAGCCTCAAAGATCAGCTTTCTCTTTCGCGGTATGGGCCAATGACTCACCGTCCTTGTGCAGAGATGGAAAAGAGGGCTGACAGAAATTTCCTAAGACAGCCTTAGCGAGAGACCAAAACGCTCTTGTTCCTGAAGGGAGACGCACCAGTCTCTCGCCAATTCTGCCAATGTACTCCGTCTTCGCCCTAGCAATCACGTTTTTGAGGGACCTAGAGGCAGAGTTATTTTCCTTTTTGAATGCGCTGGTATTTACATCACGAGACGCAAATGCATTAGCCCAGGTTTGATAGCGTTCCCACTTTCGGCGTGATGCCGTTTTGCAGAAGCGACCAAACCAAGGCTGGGACTTGCCACCGATGGGTACTGCAGAGTAAGGAATGAATAGTTCCATACCCTGAAGCACCATATCGGCAACAGAGTCAGCAGCAGCGTTCGGATCATCCGGCGAGAAACAAATCTGGGTAAGATGCAAAAAAAGACTGCATCCCATCCCAATCTGCTGACTTGTAGTGCCATACTCGGCGGCACCCAACAAAGCGAGGCTGTGAGTACCGCACAACCGGCACTGTACTCCGGACGAGACAGTGGTCAGACGAGCCCAGAGGGGGGTCGACGATAACCTGATAGCCATCCTGATGCGAAGTCAGCAGAAGGTCCAACAGGGAAGGTGTATGATCCTCCACATCCGGTATTCGCGTTGGCGAGTTGACCAGTTGTGTCAGATCATATGCTAGAGCGAAGTCCAGAACAGATCTACCCGCATGATCGGTGGTGCGTGAGCCGAGCCATTCTGCGTGGTGAGCATTAAAGTCACCCAGAATAATGATCTCTGCGGATGGAATCTGCTGCAGCACGGAATCTGCAACCATTTGGGCGTGCTCAACCAGTCGGTCGGTTTCGGCATTACCGCTAAAGGCACGCATAGATTCGCGGATGGTCATCGCAGTCTACACGCAGCCAGATAATCGATAGGTCCTGTCCTTCAAGGCTGCCGAGGCGTCGAGAACAGATATCATCTCTGACGTAAACGCATACCCCAGCACGTGGTATAAAGGAATGTTCCAATTGGTACCCAGGGTACGAGAGAAAAGTCGTATCGGCAGGAGAAGATATCTGGTTCTCGGGTAGAAAGAGCAAGGACGGCTTCGCCGTTTCCAGATGGTAGTGAACGGCGTTGAGGTTGGAGTTGAGTCCCCTTATGTTGCAGAAGTCCACAGCGAGGGTGGTAGGGGTTGCCTTATGATGCCTGCTCTGCTTGCCCCGAGCAGTGGCGAGCGCAAAATTGCCCCCCCCCCCAGAATTCGGAGGGCAGCCTGGGCATCCCTGCTCAGGTGGTGTATGTCCTGAGCATGGATGCCCAGAGAGGGATTCTCCATCTCTGTCGCTGATGGTACCCTCCTGGGGTAATTTTACCAAATTCTGCACAACCATCAAGTTTTGAGGGGAGGGGGATTGGGCCTCCGGAACTCTCACTTACCGGACGAAACGCGGTAGCATAGCTACCACTTTACGCCGATTTTAAGTGAGAGAGTGGTACTTCCCCGGGGGTGCCGGCCCATTCGGCTGTAGCCCGAAGGTATACAGCGTGGCACTACCACTTGAAAACGTCGTTTCTTCATGAGCCCTAAAGTCTCTTCCGAAAGTTTGGACTTCCTGCCCTTACGCTGCATGCCACAACATCTCGTGCCTTCTTCCCTGAGAATTCGAACTACATTTTCCAGGTTCTGGTTTACGTCTGTTGTGGTTTCCACAGCAGCGAATCGGTTCTCCAGGATTGACTGGAATGTTTCAGATCCCGCAATGGTTTGGAGCAGATTTGGTCGGAGCGTGGACTACATCAGACGGACGCGCTCGGCCTTAAAATTGATATTCAGAGAGCCTCGGAGAAGTCGGTGATCACTACTGGTATTGAACCTATTTATCACTGAGACGTCTCTGAATATGTGCCTCTTGTCCGTCATTATGAAGTCGATCTAATTTTTCTCATAGTGTCGGGGCTTTGCCACGTCCACTTCCTTTGCGGCTGCTTCTTGAAGAAGGAGTTCATCAAGAAGAGCCCCTCTCGTTCGAGGAAGTTGACAAGCATTTGTCCCCTATGATTCCTGCTCCCAAATCCATGGGGTCCTACTACCGATTCGCTGCAATTCTGTACTCCTACTTTAGCGTGAAAGTCCCACATGACAACGTTGTAGTGGGTTTTTGTGGTGAAGTGGAGAGCTCTCGATATGTCATCGAACAATTCTTCCACTTCATCGACCGAGTGTGTCGAGGTCGGTGCGTACGCTTGCATCACCTCAAGGCTGTACCTCTCGGTGAGCTTTATTATGAGGTACGCAACCCTGTTCGACACACTGGAGATTTCCACAATGTTGTCAGCTAGGGACTTATTTACCAGAAATCCAACGCCACCTTGTGATTGTTGGTCTCCCTCCCGGAAGTACATTAGGTGGCCCGAATCGAGAGTTACGGTGTCCTCTCCCTCTCTACGGACTTCACATAGCCCTAATATGTGCCAGCTAATTTTCCCAAGTTCTACTTCAAGTTGCGCTAGATGCGAGTCAAGCCGTAGCGTGCGTCCGTTATACGTTGCCAGGGTCTGTCGGTTATGATAGCCTCCCGTAGCCCAGTGATTCTTAGCACCCCCCCGTCCCGCCGTTACCATCGTCGGTACGTCGGGATGTAAGGGGGAGCAAACTACATCTTAGTGCCCCAAGCCAACCTCACCTGCCCGTGGTGCAACCTGCCGACCAGCAAACGAGGCTCTGGCGACCGACTGATGGCGGTATAACCATCAACAAAATAGGCGTAGCTAAATACCACAGGCCGATGACGGGTGTTGTGGGTATATTAATTATAAAACAATGCATGTGGGTATGTTCATTAAGAAAAAGAATAAATGATCCAGTCGTCATTTAACTATGGTTTTATTATGACACGTTCCACTATTACATGGTGTCAGGTGTGTGTTTTACTGAGTGGTAAAAGCCAGAGAATAGTTTAGTTTTGGCGTATTCCTAATATTTTGGAAGAATTAAATAAGTTTATATAATGGCGTACGATAATCGAAGTGATGGTGTTTATGCGGCGATTCAACAACCAGCGCCAATGCGACACGAGGGCAACATGGCTACCAATTGGCGAGAATGGAAAACGGCATTTGATTATTTTTTAATCGCTACAGGAAACGAAAATGCGAGTAATAAAGAAAAGTATGGATTGTTTATGCATTGCTTGGGGCAGTATGGGCGTGGAATTTTGGAAGAACTGGAGTTTACAGAAGAAGAAAAGTTTGATTTTGAAATGTCGTGTGAAAAATGTAATGCGTACTGTGATCCGAAGAAAAATGTAAATTATGAACGATATACATTTTTTGAAACTTATCAAAATGAATCAAGTTTTGATAAATATGTGGGATCGTTAAAGAAATTGAGCAAAAGTTGCGAATTTGGGATGTTGAAAAATAGCTTGATATTAACACAAATGATTAGAGGTTTAAAAGATGCACAAATGCGTGAGAAATTATTAGCGAGATCATCGATAACTTTAGAAGAGGCCATTACGTGGTGTCGAGCGGCGGAACGAGCGAGCGAGCAATCGGCGGCGTGCGCGCTCGAACAGGTGCAGCGCGCTCGCCGGCCGTGGCCCACCGAACGGAGCGGCGCGGGCGGCCCGACAGCTGGGTGGCGCGGCCAGCGGGACCGGCGAGGCCTTGAGATAACTTCGTATCGTCGTAATAGTGACAGTGCTTGTGGAAGGTGTAGTTTGGGTCATAATAGTAGTGTTCGTTGCCCTGCATTTTCTGTGAAGTGTTATAGTTGTGATAAAATTGGCCATTTTGCAAAATGCTGTCGTGAGAAATTTACACGGGAGGTCGTTGAGGAGGAGGAATTAATTGAAGATAAACATTGTGAGAGGTATGAATGTGGTGATAACAGTGAGCTGCTTATGTATAATATTTCTATAGAAGCCTCGAATGATATGTACGATTCGTGGTGTGAAACTATAAAGGTAAATAATATTTGTATTCAATTTAAATTAGATAGCGGCGCCGAAGCTTCAATTATGTCTTTGCATTCATATGAAAAAGCAGGATATAATAAGTCTAAGTTATTTAAATGCAATACGGTTTTAAGAGAAATTAGTAAAAATAAATCAAAAATCAAAATCAAAATATACTTTATTCAAGTGGCCTTTTACAAGCATTTTTGAATCGTCATTTAACAATTAAGTGAAGCTACCACCAGTTCGGAAAGTAGGTTCTACCGAGAAGAACCGGCAAGAAACTCAGTAGTTACTCTTTTTCAACATTGAAACAGATACGATATATATCCGGCCTGGAAGTCAACAGGTATTAATTCCACGCTTGCCAATTTGAAAAAATTGCCAAAATTGCCAGTGATTGGATATTTTAATCCTTTTTTAAAATTTAATACTCAAGAATGTTGTGAAAAATTATATATTGAGTAATAATTGCAATAATTTATTAGGTTTAAGAGCATGTGTTAATTTAAAACTTATTGCTAGGTTGAATGAAGTGTCTATCGACCTTGATACATATGAATCGGTGTTTGAAGGTATAGGTTGGTTTGTAGCTACTACGTAGAACGTAGTAGCTACAAAAATACTAAAGACATGCGCAGATGAATTATCAAATATTCTAACCACATCTAGTTAACTTATCTTTTGAAAAAGGCACATTTCCAGCATTGTTAAAGAAATCTATCGTAAAACCACTTTATAAAAAAGGTGATAGAAAAGAAGTGAATAACTATAGACCGGTTACATTAATATCAGTATTCTCTAAACTATTTGAAAAATGCATGTACACAAGGCTAGTTAACTATTGTAACAAATTTAATATCATCAGAGACGAACAATATGGTTTTCAAAAAAATAAGTCCACTATTTTAGCAACATTTAAATTAACAGAATCCATAATGACTAGTATAGACGAAAATAAACACACTATCGCCCTTTTCTTTGATATGTCGAAAGATTTTGACTTTGTAGATCATATGATCTTGCTAAAAAAGCTGGATAAGATCGGCATAAGAGGAGTAGCACTAGATTGGATTAATTCTTATCTACAAAATAGAATGCAATGCGTTCAAATATCGAACCTAAACAAAAATAATGAACTGACTACGTATGAATCCAGCTATGACTTCAACCGTTATGGTGTTCCGCAAGGAAGTATTCTAGGCCCACTTTTATTCATCCTGTATATAAATGATTTACCAAACGTTATCCCACAAAAATGTTTTCTTTTCGCAGACGATATCTCTATAATTTTTACGTCCAACAAAAACAAAGACCTTATCGAATTTGAATCTGAAATAAATCGAGGTGTAAAATTAATAATTGACTATTTAAACAAAAACTATTTACGAATAAATGTCGATAAAACAAAGTTCATGGCTTTTGTAACCCTAAAAATTTTATTTTTTCTACAATTTATTTCTACTAAAATTATAGTATTTATTTTTATAAACATTTATCGGTTTTATAACAAAACTTCGATTTTTGAACCGTAACCGTCGTTGTCTTTATTATCTGTCAATTTCGTGGAACGGCAACACTGCGTTTTCTGCGTCGTCATTCTATCGTTGTGCAGGCGCCGGTCGCATACCGACACTTGTTTATTTTAAAACGATATATTCTTTTTTACTCGTGAGTATATTCAGCGAATATTCTGGAATATTGAAATTTAATATATTGTACATTTCGTATATTGGTTTTGCATTCGTTTCAGATTATACACGAATTATATACTTACGTAAACGGAGGGTTACCTACGTCGTCAAGCTATTATATTATATATATTTAAGAGGTTTAGGCTACTAAACCGTAAGTAAAACAATTTATATTTGCATAATCGAGGCACATTAGTGGTTTTTAGAATGATATTTAATCATATTTTTCGTTAAATTCCAGTCGTCGTATCATACCGGCCACGTGCATTATTTGACAGGCGTTGCCGAATATCTATTTATTTAAACACTCCTGAGGTGAGTTCATGCGTTAATTACCTTTGTTAATCAATATCCTACATGGCTCAGTAATTATTTCTATTAATTTCTTCATATTTTACTCAAAAACTGAACATAGACCTTGTCCATGTATTGGATGACCTAAGTCGAATCCTATAGTGATTTAAATCACTTAGAGGCACTATTTCGTTAAAATAAATATAGTTCTTGCTTTTCCGTTTTGTGTTATTGCAAATTAAGCAATAATTTGTACATTTTTGACACTTTAAATATCCAATTCAATAGCTTCAATCTTATGAGTTATTGTTGAATTTTAATAACTCTTTATTGCTTGTACCTGTGTCTAAGGCATTCTTAGGACCTTCTTAGTGCTTATGCAAGATAGGTAATAAGTTGTTTTGTTCACAGGGAGTGTTTTTTTTTATATGTATTTATATACATATATACTTTTAAATAAAGTATATTCTGAAGTACTACGGTGTTGCTGGGCGGACTCAGCTGAGAATTGTTGCTGAGTTCGAGCATCTGCTTCGTCGGAGGAATTGCTGCATGTCCAGTGCTGCTGCTTCTGCTGCTGCCGCTATTTTGGTTGCATGGCTTTTATTGATGCATTCCATTCGTGGGTTTGAGCTTGCTTTATCCGTTCTTAATTCAAAGATGCCAACTCATTAATATTAGCTTTAAATTGTTGATGTTCATGACCAGATACCGTCAACGACCTCACCCCTGATGATTATTTTTTATGTAAATTAAAATCATTTTGTTTATCAGATTATTTTATAAAATATTTTTTTTTCTCAATTAAATTTGCTTAACCAACAAAAGTTTTTTTTTTGTCCCCGCGACAATTTGGCGCCCAACGTATGAGGCTTTTGACGGTATTTTAGGCATTTTTGTGATCTTTTTGCTCCCAAAAATTTTGGTCATGAACTTAGAAAATATTTTTGGATAATTTCTAAACTTATTTGAGTTGGCTTTTATAACTTCATTGCATACAATACTCTTATTCTTTACATTCTTTCTTGAATAATATTGCTTATGTTATACTATAAGATATTTATATATTTTTGTATTTATGTTAATTTAAGTTTATTTTAAGATAAGCTTATAAGTTTATTTTAAGTCTAACTGAACATTGTTCATAAGCGTTGCGGTTTCTGGTCATAATAATTTAATTTAAACATTTATTATTTTACATTTAATCTTGCTTTTGGCTTATTGCACTGTACATTGCATTGATATAATACTGCTTTACCATGGAAGATCGCCCCATTAATTTTAATTTATTACATAAGGACGAATTAGTTTATGAGATTGAAATACGTGGTGGTACTCCAGCTGATACGGTAGATGAATTGCGTCACAAATTCGCAAGCTTTCTAAGGAAGTTCTAACTGACGAAATTATTGATTATGACGGTGATGTCTCTTCGGAGTTACAAATCATTTCTTTAAAATTAAAAGAATTGTTTAGTCTTACCACTTCAAAGTCGCCTTTACAACTTAAGACCTTGAATAGAATTAACGCTTTGGGTAATCATATTTATCATCGGTTAGGTAGATTAACTCCAGTTGACGAGAAGGATGAGTTGGCAAAAATTGAATGTAGTTCTATGTTAAATAATATAACACGTAAATTTAACAAATTATACACCATTTTCAAAAGTAGCCAAGAAGTAGAAAATAAGTATTTTCCATCTGAAGAAGATCATGCAAAATATTTTGATTCTGAAAATGTAGCTGGTCATACCGAAAATACGATTACACCTCAAGTAAATCTTTCTTGTAGTCGTTCCGTAAATGTTAATTCACTCAATTTAAAATTTAATGGTAAGTCGTGTGTTGTTGCTTTTATACAACGCGTGGAGGAATTATGTAAGGCTCGTGGTATATCTTTTGATCAACTTTTTAATTCAGCTGTTGATTTGTTTGAAGATAGTGGTTTGTCTTGGTTTAGAGGAATTTGTGGCACTGTTACTTCGTGGTCAGAGTTGAAAGACTTGCTACTGGAGGATTTTTTACCACCTGATTTTGATAGAAAAGTGTTGGATGAGATTCGTTCTAGGACTCAGGGAATTGATGAGGGGATTGTTGTATACCTTAGTATAATGCAAAATTATTTTTCACGATTAAGAAAGCCGCTCACTGAAGTAGAAAAATTAGAAATTGTCAAAAACAACATCAGACCTTTTTATACCGGTCAATTATACTTTACTGAGATTAATAGTTGGACTGATTTGAAGAAGTACTGCCGTCATTTGGAACATGCGAAAAATCGTGCAGATGCTTTTGTTGAACCGCCGCGTATGTCTGAGAAAATGGTAGCTCCTGATCTAGCTTACAAGGGTTGCTCAAAATCTAAATCATGTGCTGCTACTTCAGTGGTTAAAAAGTTTTGTGTTAGATGTCGTACGGAGGGACATGCTTTGTCTAATTGTAAATCTCCACCTAAGGTTGTTTGTTTTCGTTGCGGAGAAAAGGGGAAGACGATTAAGACCTGTCCCAAATGTAATTCTAACAATTCAAAAAACTTGTAAGGAAGGGCTGTCATCCTAATTTCGATGAAAAGGATTGGAAAGATTGGTGTAGTGTAGTAAAATTATTTTTTAATTCTTATCGAACTAAAGTGTCGGCAGCCCCTAATTCATTACATAATGATTCTAGCGTTAGACCTTACCTTAAAGTTAAAATTTATGACTTATCTGTTTCTGGTTTGTTGGATTCAGGTTCTGAAATTTCTATAATAGGAGGCAGTGCGGTTGATTATTTTTCTGGCTTAGGTACTTTACATCCTTCGGATGATTTGCAGAGTATTGTTACGGCAAATGGTTCCAATTCAGATGTTGCCGGTTATATGTTTTTGCCCGTTACCGTTAACAATGTGACACGTATTGTTAAATTTTATGTGATACCCGAAGTATCATCTTCTTTAATATTTGGAATTAATTTTTGGAAAGTATTTAATATAGCGCCGGATGTATTAGCTTTGTTGGAGAAGGACTGTCTTGTTTCTTTTTGTGCTGCAAAGGATTTTGCTGTGTCTGCAGTTAATTGTTTACACCCGTTCGAGTCTTTGTCTGAAGAGCAGAAGAATGAGGCTAATATGGTTTATAAAATGTTTGAAGATATTTCGTCGGAGAAGAAGGGTTTAGGTAGAACACATCTTATAACTCATAAGATTGATACAGGAGACGCTGCGCCCATCAAGCAACGATATTATATGATGTCACAAGAGAAGCTTGCCGAGTTGAATCGTCAATTAGATGAGATGCTAGCTATGGATGTGGTAGAAAGGAGTAACAGTCCGTGGAATAATCCAATTACAATGGCTCCTAAATCTGATGGAACATTACGCTTTTGTTTAGACAGTAGAAAGTTGAACGCAGTTTCTAAGCATGATGCATATCCTCTTCCTTATATAACATATATTTTAGATAATTTACGCGATTCTCGTTATCTTTCGTCTATTGATTTAAAATCGAGTTTCTGGCAGATTCCTCTAGATTTAGCCTCAAAAGAAAAAACGGCTTTTACTGTCCCGAATCGTGGATTGTTTCAATTTAAAGTTATGTGTTTTGGTTTAACTTCTGCTCCTGCTACTCAGCAAAGATTAATGGATCGTTTGTTTGGTCCAGAATTTCATGGTAAACTTTTCATTTATTTAGATGATATTATTGTTATTAGTCGGACGTTTGAGGAACACATCAGTCTTTTAAAAAAGGTTTTTGATCGTTTAAAATCTGGTAATTTAACCATAAATTTAAACAAGTGTTGTTTCTTTCGTAAGAAATTAAAGTATTTAGGTTATGTTGTTGACGAACAAGGTTTAAGAACTGATCCCGAGAAGATTAAGTCAATTATAGATTTTCCAACTCCTACTTGTCGTAAAGATGTTAAGAGATTTCTGGGAACAGCTTCGTATTATAGACGGTTTATAAGAAATTTTAGCAATATTGCAGGTCCACTTAATGCTTTAACATCCACTCGTAAGGATGCATTGCCTTTTTCTTGGTCACCTAAAGCTGAAGAGTCATTTAATGCGTTAAAAAATGCTTTAACAACTGCACCTGTTTTAGCTTGTCCTAATTTTTCTCAACCTTTTATCGTTCATACGGATGCTTCTGAATTTGGTATAGGTGGCATGTTAACTCAAAATATTGACGGCGAAGAACATCCAATTGCATATTGTAGTCGGTCTTTGAATAGTCAAGAACGAAATTACTCAGCTACTGAACGTGAAGCTTTGGCAGTCGTTTATGTTGTGGAACATTTTAGACCTTATTTGGAAGGCAGTAAACCTTTTAAAATTATTACGGATCATGCTAGTTTAAAATGGTTTTTAAATTTGAAGAATCCTACTGGTCGTTTGGAGCGTTGGGGATGTCGTTTATCTCCATATAATTTTTCGATTGAGCACCGTCGTGGTTCTGAAAATATTGTACCAGATGCTTTATCACGTTCTGTTCCTGTTTCTAGTGTTACTTCTGTTTCCACGAATGATTCTTGGTATAATAATATTTTTATTCGTTGTAAGGAGCGTCCTCAGACTTGTCCAAATTTTCAAATTAATAATAATAAACTTTATCGTTACACTAAAGGTAAAACTTCTCTTAGTAGTGATTTTAATTGGAAGGAGGTAGTACCAAAAGAATTAAGAGAAGATGTCATTCGTTCTAACCATGATTCGACTTTAGCTGCTCATCCTGGCATAGAAAAAACTTATAAAAAAGTTAAACTTTGTTTTTATTGGCCTGGTATGTATCAGGACGTATCTGATTATGTGTCTCGTTGTAGTATTTGTAAAGCTTATAAATATTCCAATCAAGCTACTCCGGGTTTGCTTGGTAGCCCTAAGGTTTGTTGTCGTCCTTTTCAGTGTATCAGCATGGATTTAGTTGGTCCACTGCCTATGTCTCGACAACAAAATACTTTTCTGTTTGTTGTGGTCTGTTGTTTTACTAAATATTGTTTACTTTTCCCCTTGAGGCGAGCTTCGGGCAAAGTTATAGCACAAAGGCTTGAAGATCATGTTTTCCTGGTTCATGGTGTTCCCCAAACAGTTATTGCTGATAATGGTTCGCAGTTTGTAGGTAATGAATTACAATCGTTACTTAATAAATATAATATTCCGCAAATTCATTTAGGTCCTGTGTATTGTCCACAGTACAATACTGTTGAGCGTTATAACCGTACAGTTATGACTGCTGTTTCTTCTTTGGTTGGTTCTGATCATCGTACATGGGATGTCAATATACCGAAAATTCAATTTTCGATTAATACTTCAGTGAACGATGTTACTTCGTTTACTCCATTTATGTTAGTTCACGGTCGTGAAGCTATCGTTGATGGTCAAGTTTATTCCGATTTTTCTGAACTAGACAGTTTGACGTTTGGTTCGCGTAACGATTATGTTGATAAGTTGTGTAGTTTGAAAGATGTTTTTGCTAATGTTAAAAATGAGTTGAAGAAAGCTCATGATAAAAACGTTAAATATTATAATAAGCGTCGTAGGGATATTAGTTTTAAGGTTGGTGATTTTGTTTGGAAGCGAACATACAAACAAAGTTCAGCTCCGAAATATTTTTCCGCTAAGCTAGCTCCTAAGTATGAACGATGTAAAGTTATTCGTAAATTATCTCCTTTAGTGTATGAGCTAGAAGATGATAAGGGAAAATACCTTGGGAAGTGGCATATAAAAGATTTTAAGTGTGCTGATGTAGTTGAATAGTTGTTTCGTTTTTTTTATTATTTTAAGTAGTTGATCTATAGAATAGTCCGGGCCGCAGAGTTTTATTCAGAGCGTAACATCTGCCCTGACGTTTGGCTTCTTTAGAATGGTTTGCATTGTCTTTAGGTTTCGTTAGTGTTAAATAGTCCCGCTGAGTTTTATTTAGGTGTGTAACATCTGCCCTGACGATTGGTTCCTTGGAATGGTTTGAATTGTCTTTAGGTTTCGTTACTATAAAATAAATCCGGGCTGTAAAGATTATTTTAGTGTGTAAGATTTGCCCTGATGAATGGTTTCCTTGGAATGGTTTGAATTGTTTTTAGGTTTTGTTACTATGAATATAGTGCAGTAAGTTTTTTTTGTTTTATTAGGTTATTCTGAATTAAGTGATTATGGTTCACTAGCAGTGAGTTATGGAACCATCAGTAGAACTGTTAGATTTATAAGTAAATTGCTGTAGTGTAGAAGACTAGCATATTTTAATTTGTTTTTTTTTTTAAATTTAGGTTGTATTTGCTGTAGTGTAATTTTTGCTTTTGAACTGTTTACATGTATAGACTTGTTCACAGTATTAAAGTGACATCATTGTTGTTTTGCTTAAGACTGCAAACATGATTGTTGTTTTCAGTTCTTATTCTTATTCTTGTACTTAGGCTAAGTTGAATTCACTTTGTTACGCAGTCCGTTAGCGAAGTTCGAATTTATACTTGTTTCAGTTGGTTGATGTTGAGGAATTATTAATTCCATGTTGATGTTCGTAGATGTTGTGGTTTTTTTTTTCCTTTTTTCAGTTTACTCTGTGGTGATGATGCGGATGAGGGCATCCGACGAATTCCCTGCGTGAATTCTTTAACAGGGGAAGGGGGTACTGTAACCCTAAAAATTTTATTTTTTCTACAATTTATTTCTACTAAAATTATAGTATTTATTTTTATAAACATTTATCGGTTTTATAACAAAACTTCGATTTTTGAACCGTAACCGTCGTTGTCTTTATTATCTGTCAATTTCGTGGAACGGCAACACTGCGTTTTCTGCGTCGTCATTCTATCGTTGTGCAGGCGCCGGTCGCATACCGACACTTGTTTATTTTAAAACGATATATTCTTTTTTACTCGTGAGTATATTCAGCGAATATTCTGGAATATTGAAATTTAATATATTGTACATTTCGTATATTGGTTTTGCATTCGTTTCAGATTATACACGAATTATATACTTACGTAAACGGAGGGTTACCTACGTCGTCAAGCTATTATATTATATATATTTAAGAGGTTTAGGCTACTAAACCGTAAGTAAAACAATTTATATTTGCATAATCGAGGCACATTAGTGGTTTTTAGAATGATATTTAATCATATTTTTCGTTAAATTCCAGTCGTCGTATCATACCGGCCACGTGCATTATTTGACAGGCGTTGCCGAATATCTATTTATTTAAACACTCCTGAGGTGAGTTCATGCGTTAATTACCTTTGTTAATCAATATCCTACATGGCTCAGTAATTATTTCTATTAATTTCTTCATATTTTACTCAAAAACTGAACATAGACCTTGTCCATGTATTGGATGACCTAAGTCGAATCCTATAGTGATTTAAATCACTTAGAGGCACTATTTCGTTAAAATAAATATAGTTCTTGCTTTTCCGTTTTGTGTTATTGCAAATTAAGCAATAATTTGTACATTTTTGACACTTTAAATATCCAATTCAATAGCTTCAATCTTATGAGTTATTGTTGAATTTTAATAACTCTTTATTGCTTGTACCTGTGTCTAAGGCATTCTTAGGACCTTCTTAGTGCTTATGCAAGATAGGTAATAAGTTGTTTTGTTCACAGGGAGTGTTTTTTTTTATATGTATTTATATACATATATACTTTTAAATAAAGTATATTCTGAAGTACTACGGTGTTGCTGGGCGGACTCAGCTGAGAATTGTTGCTGAGTTCGAGCATCTGCTTCGTCGGAGGAATTGCTGCATGTCCAGTGCTGCTGCTTCTGCTGCTGCCGCTATTTTGGTTGCATGGCTTTTATTGATGCATTCCATTCGTGGGTTTGAGCTTGCTTTATCCGTTCTTAATTCAAAGATGCCAACTCATTAATATTAGCTTTAAATTGTTGATGTTCATGACCAGATACCGTCAACGACCTCACCCCTGATGATTATTTTTTATGTAAATTAAAATCATTTTGTTTATCAGATTATTTTATAAAATATTTTTTTTTCTCAATTAAATTTGCTTAACCAACAAAAGTTTTTTTTTTGTCCCCGCGACACTTTCCAGACAAACAAAAATAAAAACAGACTAAATTTAAACATATGTTACAATAATCAAAAAATTGAAGAAGTAGACGAACATTCTTTCCTTGGCGTTACTATAGACAGACACCTGGACTGGAAATCACACATTAATCGAATAAGCAACAAAACAAACAGCTTCGCGTATGCTCTAAGATTACTTAGACAGAAAACTTCCGAACAAACCGCTCGCATAGCGTATCATAGTTATGTTTCTTCAATATTAAGATATCGTCTTTTGCTATGGGGTAATTCCACGAGCTTTAACAGAGCGTTCATAGCGCAAAAGAAAAATATAAGAGCGATACGTGGAGCTCGCCCATATCAAACTTGTAGACCTCTTTTCAAAGGATTATCTCTTTTAACACTTCCGTGCCTTTACATATTGGAAGCATGTTGCTTTGTTTTTAAACACACTCGGATATTTAAAAAAGCGAGTGAAGTATATCCTCGATGTAAAAGGAACCCGAATAGATTAGTACTGTCCCATAAACCACGAACACAGATGTTTAAAAAAAGCTGTCATACAACATTAATTAAGATATATAATAAGTTGCCAGAAGAATTAAAAAATTTGAAAAATTTCAATGTATTTAAAAATAGATTGTATACCTTATTACTTAAATACAACGTTTACGGCATAAATGACTATTATAGTTGTAATTTATGATAATTGAATAACTAATTGGTTAAAAATAATAATTTATTTACTTAATTGGTAATGATACACTGAGTAAAGTTACCGATTTAGCTAAAACTATTCACTCAGTAAATGAAAATTTAGATAAAATTGCTAAATGGTCAAAATCTTTTGGATTGAAAGTAAACCCTACAAAAAGTCAAGTTGTTGTCATCGGAAGTTCCAAATTAATATCACGCATTTCTTTTTCGAACTTACCTAATGTGCGCTTGGATGGTGTTGATTTACCGTTTAGTACCGAATGCAAAAATTTAGGGGTTATTTTTGATCAACATTTATCGTGGCAACCACAGGTGAGTAACATAAGCAGAAAAATGTTTTCAGCTGTAGGGTCGCTCCGAAGGTTGCGTAACTTTCTACCTATTCCCACCAAAATTTCGCTTGCACAGAGCCTCCTATTACCAATTCTCGATTATGCTGATACATGCTTTGTTGACTTAAAAGAGGAGCAACTTAACAAGCTTGAGCGCCTTCAAAATCTTTGCATTCGTTTCATATTTGGTCTCCGTAAATATGATCACATCTCCGACTTTCGCAAAAAGCTCAAGTGGCTCCCAATTCGCTATCGCAGGAATACTCATATACTCCATCTACTTTACTCAATACTCTTTCATCCTTCAACTCCGCTCTATTTAAAAGAGAATTTCAAATTTTTAGGTTCAAGTCACAATCGTTCTCTTCGTTCAGAAGATAATTTACTTTTAAAGATCCCTCCTCATTCGACCTCATTCTATACAAACTCCTTTACTGTTCAGGCTATTCGTCTGTGGAACTCTCTTCCTGTTGAAGTAAGACGTGCACAATCACTTGCTTCATTTAAAAATTCCTTGAGACAATACTATCTTGCACTTTAATTGCTGCACTTAATAGAATTATTTACTTATTTTATTGTTTATTTTTTTCGCGAGACATTATATTAATTTTTGTACATTATAATTTGAATTTAATTAGATAGATACATATATGTATGCATTTTAGATATCAGATACTGTACATTATTTTATATATATATTTTTTTAATATATTAATATTACACTGTATTTATTTATTATGTTTATATCTGCTCTGTACACCCTTACCTCTTTCTACATCTGTTTTCCTCTACCTTAAGGTTGCCTGGAAGAGATCGCTGTGTTAGCGATAAGGCCGCCTCTTGTACATCTTTCATCTAACCGTGTATATGTGATTTATTTACTGGTGTACAATAAAGAGTATTTTGATTTTGATTTGATACAATATGATTGACAATGTGATTGTTTATAAAATTTCATTATTATTCACAATATGTTCACGATATATTATGACAATTTAAAATATAATTAAAATATTAACAACGTAAAATTAACAGAACGTAAATAAAATTATATAATTTAATAATTTATAATTTGTATTAGGATTGTGCGCTATAAATATTTTAAGATTATTGTCAAAATGTAATTTAAATTGGCATTTGCATGCCATGTAAAGGCAGATTATGAATGCACTTATAAAATAATTTTAACATCTCTGTAACCATGATCTTGCAAATAAAGTATTTGAATTTGAATACGTGTAGAATTGTGGTAGACAAAACGGTATTGCCCGTGGTGAGCGCTAACCGAAAAATCCCTATGAAATTACAGCCGCGTTTAAAAGAGGAGTTAGAGAATATGGTTAAATTAAATCAAAATCAAAATCAAAGTATACTTTATTCAAGTAGGCTTTTACAAGCACTTTTGAATCGTCATTTAACAATTAAGTGAAGCTACCACCGGTTCGGAAAGTAGATTCTACCGAGAAGAACCGGCAAGAAACTCAGTAGTTACTCTTTTTCAACATTTAAAAAAATACAGTCATGTTAGTTATTACAATTATTAAATTAATTTATCCTGCCTGGAAGTCAACAGGTAATTATTCCACGCTTTTTTATCATCTACAAAATATTGTATCGAATAATACGCCTTTTTCACCAATGTATTTTTTATAAACCTAAATCCTAAAAAGGATCCTCGTAACCTAAACCGAGCTATTAAGCGAAGTCACTTTCAATTGCCCACACTGGATGAGGTGGCGAGTAACCTTTCGGGTGCGAAATATTTTTCAAAATGTGATGCGAAAAACGGATTTTGCATGATTCGTCTCGATGAAAGTAGTTCGAAATTATGTACGTTTTCAACGCCATACGGAAGATGCAGATTTCTACGAATGCCGTTTGGTATAAATTGTGCTCCAGAAATATTTCACAACGAAATTTACAAAATATTTATGATGGATGGCGTAGAAGTTTTCACTGACGACATTTTGATATGGGGGTGAACAAAAGATGAGCACGACAGACGGTTAAAGGAAGTGATGGAGAGGGCAAAGGCTAGCGGTGTTAAGTTTAATAGAAATAAATGTATATTTGGGGTCGAAGAAGTAACATTTTTAGGTCATATTTTCAATTCAAACGGGATATCACCAGATAAGAGCAGAGTTAGTGCTATATTAAATATGCAGAAACCAACGGATAAAAAAGGATTGGAAAGATTTTTAGGGGTTACAAATTATTTGTCTCGATTTATACCTAAGTATTCGGATCTGTCGGCACCGTTACGTGAACTTTTAAATAAAAATGTTCATTTTGATTGGAACTAGTGTCACGAAAAAGTATTTAATTTATTAAAATCAAAAATTAGTAAGGCTCCGGTATTAAAATATTATAATCCTAAAGAAGCGGTGACAATATCTGTTGACGCTAGTGCGCACGGCGCCGAGCGCGTGTCTGCTGCAGTGCGGGCGGCCGGTCGCGTACGCGGCGCGCACGCTCACTACCACCGTGCAGCGCTGAGCGCAGATCGAAAAGGAATTGCTTGCGGTCGTATTTGGATGCACGCGTTTTCACCAATTTATTTATGGTCATGATAATATCATCGTGGAAAGCGATCACAAGCCTCTTGAGGTCATAATTAAAAAACCGTTGAATGAAGCGCCTGCCCGTCTTGAATGAATGAATGAAATGAAATATACTTTATTGTACACCAAGCAAAGTACATAAAATTTTAAAACAGAAAAAAAAAACAATGTTATACAGTATACAATCGGCGGCCTTATCGCTAGAAGAGCGATCTCTTCCAGGCAACCGGTTGGCATAGGACATTATAATAAATAAATAAATTTAGGGTGGAGGTGTACTATAATACAAACATAATAAAGTAGTAAAAATAATACATACATATATAATGAGAAAATACACACATAACTAGTAAGAAAAACATACACACAATTTTAAAATAAATGAGGATTGGAGGAGGAGAAAGGTAAGAGATGAAAATACGATTTCAAGTATCAATATAATATTCGAAAATGCGACGTTTAAATATTTCAAGGGATTTAGCTCGACGTACCGCTAAGGGCAAGGAGTTCCATAAGCGTGCTGCGTTAATTGTAAAAGATTTTGAGTAACAAGTTGAAGAGTGAGAAGGGATACTCAAAATTAAATTATCCTCGGAGCGCAGAGAGCGACAATGAGAAGCGCCAAGGAACTTAAATCTCTCTTTTAAATAAAGAGGAACTTTTGGATTGAATAGGATACAGTAAAGAAATGATAGAATACGAGTATTCCTGCGAAGGCGGACTGGAAGCCACTTGAGCTTTTTGCGAAATTCAGAAACATGGTCATATTTGCGAAGCCCAAATATGAACCGTATACAGAGATTTTGAATGCGCTCAAGTTTAGAATAGAATAGAATAGAATAGAATATACTTTATTGTACACCACAAACAATAAACTTTACAAGGAACAAAAATATTAAATTAAAATGTACAAAAAGGCGGTCTTATCGCTAAGTAGCGATTTCTGCCAGACAACCTTTGATTTAGGGAAATTGTGCAGCGAAAAGGTAGTGGTGCCTAATATATACAATAATACATATATAAATAAACATACATACATATATACATAAATATATATACTAATAAAATAAATGAACAATTACACATATAAATATAAATGAATATAATAATATATAAGTCGTCTCAAATTTAATTATGTAAACACAAAATTTTAAATAAGTCACAGTAAATAAAAAAAGGAAACAAAATAAAATTAACAAATAAAACATAAAAACTATACAAGACCATATAGTGACTAAGTTTCCATAGCCAGATAGTGCTCTTTTACCAACCTCTTAAAAGACAATAGCGTTTGCGCTTGCTTAATGTTAATGGGTAAAGCATTCCACAGTTGGATAGCCTGTACGGTAAAGGACATTTTGAAAAATTTTGTTTTATGCACAGGTATCCTCAATGTCAGATTTTCAGCCGATCTTAACCCTTTATTATATAGTCCTAGGAACTCAAATTTTTCCTTTAAATAAGTCGGGGCATTAACATTAAACAAGACGCAATAAAGAAGCGAGAGAACATGCAGATTCCGGCGAAAGCGAATAGATAACCACTTGAGTTTAGATCGAAAGTTGGAAACATGGTCATATTTGCGCAAGCCAAATATGAAACGTATAGCAATATTTTGGAGTCGCTCAAGTTTGTTTAGTTGGTCCTCGGTTAAATTAAGATAGCTTGCGTCAGCGTAATCGAGAATAGATAGGAGTAAAGATTGTGCTAACATAATTTTGGTTGGAATAGGAAGGAAATAACGCAGACGCTGTAGAGATTTAATGGAGCCAATAGTTTTCCGACTTAGTTCTTTAATATGGCAGTTCCACGATAGAGTATTATCTAAATGTATACCTAGATTTTTAACATTTGGACTATAAGGTATTACGGCATTATTAAATTTTCTGTTAGGTAAATCAGACCAAACCACTCCCGAAACCAAACTCTGGCTGCCAATAACAATGGCCTGAGACTTAGAGGGGTTCACCTTGAGACCATGAGACTTACTCCAATGGCAGATCTCTTCCAAGTCATTATTAATGGCAGAAATAGCAAGAGGTAGGTTCTCTAGGGTGGAATGGCGATAAATCTGTATATCGTCTGCATACATGTGAAAGAGAGAAGTGATTTTAGATGTTATAGAATTAATAAATAGTGAAAAGAGTAAAGGTGACAAGACGCCGCCTTGAGGTACGCCGGATTTTACAACACTCCAAGACGAGACAGTCTCATCAATACGGACACGTTGCCGGCGCCCTCGTAGGTAACTGCGAAACCAATCAATAACTGACGGAGATATGTTAACAGAACGTAGCCGACCTAACAGTATATCATAGTCGACAGTGTTAAAAGCATTGCTAAAGTCTAGTAAAGTCATAACTGTTAGGTGCTTGTTGTCCATTCCCCATCGAATGTCGTCGGTAACTTTCACCAGCGCAGTAACCGTACTATGACCAGGACGGAAACCGGATTGTAAGGGGTTTAGGATATGGAATTGATTAAGGAATAGACTAAGCTGGTGATGGACTAGCTTCTCTAGAATCTTTGAAAGGAAAGGTAGAATGGAGATTGGGCGAAAGTCGGAACAAGTGCTGGGGTTAGCCTTTTTTGGTAATGGAATAATTTGAGCATTTTTCCATGCATCAGGGAATTCGGAGGTATTAACGGAATGGTTTAGGATGTGAGTTAAAACAGGGATAATGATGTCAATGATAGGTAATATCATACTACGGCTAATACTATCGGTGCCGACAGCATTGGACGTGATAGACAATATGTTCTTTTTAACATCACATTCAGTAAATTGATTTAATGTAAACGGTGGATAATTTGGAGTTGACATTGAAGAAAGAGTATCAAGCGTAGATTTTTTATCAGCGCTATCCATTACGTTAGCAGCAGAAAAGTGATTATTAAGATTTTCAATATCCATATTAGAAGAAAGTGAAATTTGAGAATTTTTACCAACTCCAAGTGACTTTAAAAATTTCCATGTTCTGGTTGTGTCGCCGTTTTCGACAGATTTGTGAATGTGACGTCGTTGTGCATCTCTACACAATGTATTGCAGCGATTACGAAATTTATTGTACTTTGTGCGATTGGCCTCTGATTGATCTGACTTCAATCGCGCTTTATAAAGTGCTTTTTTGGCAATCATAGCTTTTAAATCATCACATAGCCATGGTGCAGGAAGATGTTTAATTTTAACAGGTCTAACAGGGGCATGCGTGTCGTACAGCTGTATTAAAAGCGAGTTGAAAATGTTTACTTTTTCATCTATCGTGGATGCATCAATTACTACTGACCAATCGATTTTACCAGCATCTGTACGAAGACTGTCAATATCCATTCCACCAAAATTACGCTGCAGAAGTACTCTCGGTTTCGCTTTTGGAGGACGTATTTTATAAGAAAGATAGATGAGATCATGGTATGAAAATGCATCAGCTGAGCACTGACCATACTTAAACACATGATCTAAGGAAGAAACCAAAATTAAATCAAGTAGGGACGGAGTAGAATTTGGAAAATTATGGGTGGCGGATAGGGGCATAATATGCATATTGCAAGCTTCTGCTACCGACTGAAATATTTTAGCACGAGCATCGTTTTTCAGTAAGCAGGTGTTAAAGTCACCCATAATTATGGTATGATCATAAACAGGCATAAAATTTTCCAAAGTAGTTTCAAATGAGTCAAAATAATCGTTAAGGAGAGATGGGCTATAAAAGACACCAAGAAGGATTTTTGTATGGGACAAGATTACTTCAATAAGTATGTGCTCTGCCGCATCCGCAGAGGGGGGTTGGCTTGACGTGCTAATTATAGTAAAAGGAATGTGGGACCTAAGATAAATAGCTACGCCACCACCACCTTTGTTGATGCGGTCATTGCGAATGACATGAAAGCCTGGAAGAGAGAAAGAAGTAGAGGGAAGCGATGGTTTAAGCCAGGATTCAGATACTAGAATGGCATGAATGTTATTGGAATCGAAAGACGCAAGCATGTCGGGATAATGGGCCGGAATACTTTGTGCATTTATGTGAATGACGTTAAAATGCTTCTGTAGGTCTAAGAAGTAGGTGTCAAGAGTGACATTAAGAGGTTCAGGGGATGTACTGTGATAACTATCTTCGCTAATAGAAGAGTTATTAGACGACAAAGATATAAATAAATTACTGTCTATACTATCATTGTGGGACGACAGTCAGAATAAAAATATGTATAATAAAAATAAAAAATAAAATAATAATAATATAAAATTAATTAATAATAATAAAAATTATATATCTATAATAAAAATAAAATTGCACATACCCAAACCGCCAGCAATCTTCAGAAATCGACGTAAGATAATTTAATAAACTAATTGCACAAATTGTTATATAACTAAACCAAACAAAACAAAAATATATGAAAACAATTTATCAAGACAATATATACCTAATAAGATAAAAAACGAAAGTATCCAATATTTATTAAACAATAAAATTCTTATGTGACCCACTAGAAAAAAAAAAAAAAAGAAATTATTTATTTATTTATTTATTTATTTGCGGTTTCATGCTCACACATACAATTAAACTTTAGTTTACATGAAATAAACCCTGCTAGGGCGTAGCAAATGTTAGAGAGACGGACGTTATATCACAATTTTATCTGTCAGATATTCCTCGAGGGTGTAATAGCATTTTTTTTTAAGAATTTCTTTTAACTTATTTGGGTAGCTTGGTTCATTTATATTTTGCTTAAATACGTCCGGCAATTTATTGAAAATTTTTATGCACATAGCATGTGTGCCCGATTGGTGAAGTTTCAGTTTTGATGTTGTAATTTCAAAATTATATTTATATCGTGATTCAAAGCGCCTCGGGTTTTCAGATATTTGGTTGAACATTTTTTTATTGTTTTTAACGAATTTGTAAATTTCTAATATGTAAATACAGGGTAAGGTTAATATTTTTAATGTTTTGAAATGCGGTTTGCAGCTTTCTTTTGAGGTAATTTTAGCTAAAATTCTAATACATTTTTTCTGTAATACAAACAATATGACCCCGTAGCTCAACCACGCGTGGGCGTACGCATAGTAGGCGCTTAAGGATGCCATCTGGTCAGTAGTACGTTTTAATTCCCGTAGGGCATATATAAATTTAGAAAGCTTTGATTTGACTAGGGCTATGTGCGATTTCCAATTTATGTTAGAGTCTATGTTGATTCCGAGTAACGTAAAATTTTCTACACATTCTATATGATGTCCCTGGTACGAAAAGTTTATTTCTAGTGGCGTTTTTTGATATGGCCTAAACTGCATTATTTTTGTTTTTGAAAAATTTATTTCTAAATTATGGTCTTCTAACCATTTAAGTACATTATTTATAATTGTGTGTAGTTTTATATTTAAATTTTGGTTTGGTGTATAAGAAGTTAAGATTGATATGTCATCAGCAAATAATTCACAGGGTTCACTTAAGGTTGTTGGTAAATCGTTTATATATATGAGAAATAAAATGCATCCAAGGACACTGCCTTGAGGAATTGAATTTTGGATTTGTAAAAGTTCAGATCTCGCTTTGGTTATTTGGCCAGTTTTATGGTCGCAATACTCAATTTCTACTAGTTGTTTTCTGTTCTTTAAATATGAAATTAAAGTAAAAATAATTGTCTATGGTTACTCATTAGGCAGAATGACGTTTGACATAAAACAATTTAACATGTCATTCTGACATGACAACATTAACTAAAACTGTAAAAGTGGGTAACATATAATTAATAAGTTATCGTAAAATTAAGTTAAAAACAATAAAATAAGAACTAAAAAAAAAAAAAAAAATTCAAAGACTAAAATTATAAGAAAAAGTGAAATTATAAATAAACTATGGAATCAAAATAACAAAGAGTATAACAGTCTTAAGAAAGTTACTTAAATCATTTTTTCACGTTCCTCCTTGTTCTTAATTGAGACAACTTGTTATCCTTGGAAGCTTGAACAATAGCACTGGCTGTGGAGGGCACTTCCGTGTCATTGTTAGAACTGGGAACCGCGTTCAAGTCAGCAAGTGAAAAAATTCGATGCTTCGACCCGTCAGACCCCACAACAACAACAACACCGTCTCTCGTCCAACACTTGTTAATGCCAAAGCGTTGCCGAGCAGTCAGGAAAGCCTCATGCCAACGCTTAGTCAAGAACTCCGACAAGGTCACTCCAGAGCCTTTCAAACATTTCTTTGAAAACCAAACCTTATCTCGGAGTGAAGTTTCCTTAAACTTGACCAGGATGGCTCTAGGACGTTCAGGGCTAGATCGGCCTAAGCGACGAGAAGTACGGATACTATCAGAGGTCAGTTCAGGAAGCTGCAGCCGATCTGACAATAACTTAACAAGATTCTCGGTAACATTTTCATTTTTTGCTTCAGGAACTCCATGCACAAGTAGGATCTTCTTTCTTGACCGCATCTCCATGTCATTGGATTGCCTGGTTTATTTAGTTGCTCCTCGTTTAAATCGAGATAACATACGTCGGCATAATCTAAGATTGGTAATAGGAGAGTTTGTGCTAACGTAATTTTGGTAGGTATGGGCAAAAAGTATTGTAACCTACGCAGAGAACCAATCGCCGAAAACATCTTTCTACTCACTTCGGTAACCTGCGGAATCCATGATAACGTTTTACCAAAGTCTTCAACGACTACTTTTAAAACTACAGCATTATGACATTAAATTATTATATAAGCCGGGTAGGATGTTATTCATAGCGGATACTTTATCACGAGCTGCGACAGAACAAGGATCAGAGGAAGACATTTGTAAAGATGTAAATATTTATGATAATAAAAATGCCAAAGTCGTGCCCGTGACGTCATGTGGTGGCCCGGAATGAGTGCTGACATCCAGCGCATCGTTGACACTTGTGATACGTCACAGCGATACGATTGTCAGCGTCACCGCGCGGCCAACCTCCGGGAACCACTCGCACCGCACCCCGTGCCTAAGTTGCCATGGGAAGTTTTAGCGGCGGATATATTTGAATACCAAAATAAATACTATTTACTAGTAGTAGATTACTATTCAATTCGTAGAAATAGAGAACTTTTCAAATTTAACGAGTCTAGGTGTGATTAATGTACTAGAAGGTATGTTTAGTCGATTTGGGATTCCAAAAAAACTAGTGACCGATAACGGCACGCAATTTACATCGGAACAATTTAAGTGTTTTTCTAAAAATTGGAGTTTCGTACATGTTACAAGTTCGCCATTATATCCCCGTTCTAATGGTCTTGCCGAGCGTAATGTAAGAACTGTTAAAGCCCTTATGTGCAAATCACAAGAAAGTGGAGAGGACTGGCAGCTTGCGTTATTAAATTTTCGTAATACGTCCATCTCAAGCGAAACATGGTCTCTAGCACAGTTATTATTTAGCCGCCGATTAAACACGCGACTCCCTTCCGGTGACTGTCAATTAATACCTAAAACAGTTAATCCACAAGTAATGCAACATAATCGACACAAGAGGGTAAAACAATTTAAATCTTACTACAACCAAGGAACAAAGAGTCTAATCCCGCTTACAGAAAACGAACCAGTCAGGATGAGATGTAACAATTCATGGATCAAATCGAAAATATTGCGTCCCGCTCAAGGTAATCGATCGTATTGGTTAAAAACAGAAGACGACGGCGTTTATAGACGTAATCGCCAACACATATTAAAGATTATAAATATACGATAATATTAAAAACAATAGTAAACGTATTAACACTAATACTGTCTTAGACTGGGATAGTTTTGATTTCGCGCAAAAATCCACTGGCAGTACTGATACGGCTATAGGGACACAGAAAGTAAAATCTCCATCACATTATAAAAACTAATAATAATAATAATAAACATTTATTGAGCAAATTACACTACTTTCACACAACATAAACAACGAAACATAATAAAATATCACTTACCCTAAAATACATCAAACAAAAAAATAATAATAATAACTAAAAATACAACTACAACAGAACAAGTTTTGAGAGTAAAAAATTAATAATTAAAATAATATAAAACAATAAATAGTGTGCAGCAGTGTAATTTAGCCAAAAGGAGATCCACTCAGTGAAAAATAGAAACATAGTTGCTTCTACACTGATTTTCAGTCGCATTGTGCGTCCGCCTGTACGTTTTGGATATAATCAGAATTGATAAGTAAGATCAGAATTGATATTTACTGTAAATTAAGTTTCCTCCATATAGGTATATACATACATATTATACAATTTTAGTTTTTTTAAAAGTTTAGTTAAATGTGTTATAAAACAAATGTTCTATTATAATGTGCATACAGTAAAATATATAATTTAAAAGTAATTAGTAAAATTAATAGTGATAACCACAGCATTTATTTTATATATAATTATAAAGTTTTATATTCCAATACTACATAATGGTACGATTAGTAATATCAACACAAACAGTTAAAACTAAATATAAAACGGAGGATGATACACATAGTTAGGATTATACTTATACCTATTACTTATAAATGCTAGTTAAAGTCTTAAATATCTAATGTATGTTGAAAGAGTTAAGAAATATTTGTAATAAATTATTGTAGACATAAAGTTAAGTACCTAATTTTAAGTTTATTGTTCACTTGATGTAAGGGGGGAGATGTTGTGGGTATATTAATTATAAAACAATGCATGTGGGTATGTTCATTAAGAAAAAGAATAAATGATACAGTCGTCATTTAAATATGGTTTTATTATGACACGTTCCACTATTACAACGGGCAGTGCTGCTCAGCGTCACTGGTGGGTGGATTTACACAAGAAAAATTTCCTCAAGTAAAAAATTAAAAAAATTGAAATCACGTTGGAATGCTTGTAAAACTAGATAAAACAATCGTAGGATAACTAAAATTCTCCTAAAATGTGATTAGACTAATTTTTAACGCCTAAATCGGAAAATATTAGCATTTAAATAAAAAGAGGTGAGATGGTGTTGACGACTGTGGTATGGCGATGATTTACACATGGATGGTGATGATCTTAAGTGTATGGTGATGACACTTTACATGAATTCACAATTAAATGACAAGTTTTAAGGAAATCAACTTTATTAATGATTAATTAACAACAAATAAATCAACAGTCTAAAATATAAAGTATTAAACTTAGTAGGTACTTAAATTTTTTTTTCTTAAATCAACTTATTATATTTTTATATTCATTGAGATTTAATTTGGTTTTTTTTTTTGGTAATCAGTCTTATGGAGGTAAAATTATATTTAATGTCTTTACCTTTCCGTAATCAGGCATTTTATTCTTAATTGTTATCACGTAATCATCAAATTTCTCAGTTTTTACTCATTTACTTAATCAATAGTCCTTTAGATGTTTTTTTTTCATAATTTCGCAATCTTCTCACACTTACTAATCTACCTGCATGCAGCCATAAAATTTCGGACTATTTTTTTTGTATTTGGATTAATTTGTTGGAGAGTATTTTTATATTTGAAGGCCCTGCTACAAGTACTTTTTGATTAGTTGGTAAATTGGTAACGTTACAAAGAGTTCGACGCTTTGTTGTTGCTAATAGAGTGACATGATCTCTGTCTTCGTCCTGATTTATGGTTATTGCGGCTGAATGTGGTATTTTTATAAAACCTAAATGTTTTCCATGATCACATATCTGGCCACATGTACATTTGAAGCAGCTAGATGATCTCAAAGTTAACCTATCACAGTGAAGTTGCCACAGGACCTGATGTACTTTCAGAGTACCCTTAAATGTGTCAAGTTTACTGGGTATTTTCTGTTCTCTCATCCGCACGTCAGTTTCGTTTACAGCAATAACTGTTACATTGGTGTGTGTTTGTAAGACAGTCATAAATTTATCAATACTAGTAATGTCTGTGCCATGATTCACTAGAAAATCAGCTGTCCTCTTGACTACAGCCCCCACCCCATCTGCGGCTCCTTTTCCGTGGCCAGCTTCAGTGTAATTCCATGTGACTGTTGTAAGTTGTGGGAAATCTTGGCAAAATTGTGATAATATAAAAAACATGTACTTATTTCTATATTGTGATGTAGGCGAATCTGATTGGAAATGAAGTGTGTCTAGTAATGGATTAATTTTTATACTTTCTTTTATCAGAGGTAAAAGATGTGCCCATATTGATGGAGCGTCATGTCTTAGACATTCACTGACGGTGCAGACTGATGTTGGTTTTATATCACTGCTATGAAAATCAAAAGCATAAATAACGGCAGTATGGAGGACAATTTCTTTGCGGCTCCCGCCAAAATGTAATGACTGAACTTCACTAGCTGCTTTCATTCTATAATTTTCCGAAAAGTCGACATGTATGACAGCAGAATTAACAGTCAAAGAATTTTTTAATTCTTTCAATTCACTATATTGTGTATAGATTAAGTAACAGTGCTCGAAAAATGACTTCATATCTGTATCCAACTCATTGATAACTTCGAGGGGTTTTGCTTTAATTTCGTCTTTCTTGGTGATAGTGATAGTTTTAGGACCTTTTTTTGTTGAAATTAACTCTCGGGATCGTATCCATTTATAAAAAACTATCTCAGCATCATTAGAGAACTCATTGAATTGAATATTCTGCATATCTTGAACAACAAAGACTTTCCAGCAATTCGTGATGATTCTTCTCTCTAATGATTCCCACCTTAAATAAAGATTCCAGCTTGAGATCAATATTAGCATGTACTTCACACATGCATGTGTCTCTTTGCGCCGCAGTGGCTGGCAATACCCAGAATGGACGACATTTCCAAAACGTACAGTAGCTCACTCCTATTTTATGAATCTTCATAAACTTCTCGTGTAAATCTTTTATCGAACTTTTGAGAGTCCTTTTCTGCATTTGTGTTTTAAATCGTGTGATATACTGTTTCTTTCCGGGACATATCGTACTGTTTGCATCATCAACATAAAACTCTTTTATTAATTTAGTGATCTTTGTTTCTGGTAACATTTTGGTTTTCTGTGTTTTCAAATTTTTTCTAAAGTTAATATTTTTGGATTTTTCTTTGGTTTCATTGAGTTTTTGCCCATAAATATTTTGTGTTAGTCGTTTATTTTCTTTTTTCAAATCCATAATTATTTTTAACAATTGTCTTCGTTTATTGTATTCTAAATATCGAATTCTTTTAATTTTTACTGAACAGTTACATTTTGACTTGGTGGGTGTTGTTAATGGGTCTTGATTATCCTGTTCTAAATGATCTTTTGTAGTCGTTTCATTACTATTATCGGGATTCACCAATATTGGTTTTAGTTCAATAGTCTTATCTTTTGCTTCATTTTTTTTCTTTTCCCGATATCTTTTAGCTGCTTCACGCCATTTCTTGCGCTGTACTCTCTGCTCTCTTGGACTTTTTTCATTTATTGATACGAACTGACCTAATGCCTCTTTTCTGTATTTATATCTTTTCTTTTCTTTTTCTTTAATAATGTTGTATAACTCAGGATCCTGCTTTATGGTGGCATATTTTACACGTTTATTAATAGCTATATTTTGTTTTGCTAACTGAACTTCTCCTACGCTTTTTTTTGTTTTACTCATACTTGTGATCTGAAAGTAACAGTCATATTAATAGAGCGTACAATTCTAAGGGTAGGGTATAACATGAAGGGACCATTACGAATGGTGGTGGCTGATGCTAAGTCCATTCTTAGTTTGCTATAAACTTATACTGATGCTAACTCTATTCTCGGTTTGAAATAGAAAATAACTTAGATATATACACCGTTCGTTAGCATGTTGAGCTGAGATGGCCCAGTGGTTAGAACGGGTGCATCTTAACTGATGGTTTCGGGTTCAAAACCAAGCAAGGACCTATATATATGTATGTGCTTAATTAACTTGTGTTTATAATTCATCTCGCGCTCGGCGGTGAAGGAAAACATTGTGTGGAAACCTGCATGTGCATAATTTCATCGAAAATCTGCCATATGTGCATTCCACCAACCCGCGTTGCAACAGCGTGGTGGAATATGTTCCAAACCTTCTCCTTAATCACGGAGGAGGCCTTAGCCTAGCAGTGGGAAATTTACAGGTTATTACTGTTACCGTTTGTAAATAAGCCAAACATAAGAATAAAGAGAACCTGAAACGCTATAAGTAAAACCTATCATAGATAACTTACTCTAATTCTTTATAATAACAATTTAAAAGAGTAAATAAATAACATTTGATGTTGGGCTGGGCTAAGGCCTCCTCTCTGATTAAGGTGAGTGTTTGGAACATATTCCACTCTTAGTGTAAGTTTCAAGCAAATTAAGAAAATCGTCATCACCATACGCCTGTTGTCATCACCGCTCATTAATTATAAACGGTAATGATGCGTATGGTGATGACAATTAGGACGTTACATCGATTTTTCTAGAAAAGTAATAATAATAGTAGGATACCCCTTCTCTTTTTGGCATCTTCACTTATAACTAAGTTTATATACAATTTATCGTAAACTTATTGAATGTACTTAAATGTAAAACTTGACGGAAATGACGTGACTTTGGCTAAACACAACTTTTTTGGACACTTACTCAAAATTTTTGGTGTCGGACCGCGTTTCGGCAGACTTGCGTCTCCTTTCACAGTTTGCTCAGAACTGAGGAAGCGGGTCGGGGTATCGCGTGCCCCGCAAATGCTATACATACGGAACTACCTCCACTTTGATGTTTCTGTGACGGTGTTGACGAAAGTCGGTGCTAATTTTTTATTTATTTATTAATTATTTATTTTGCGAAGAAATTATTATAACTTTTTTTTAAATATAGATGCAATATGGATAAATGTATATCGTCAATTAAAATCTGCTTCTTACGTGGGGTAATCGATTTATTTGACCGCAAACTGTAAGAGTCACATTTTTTTGCCAGGTGGTGATGATTTTGATGGATGTATTAATTTTGTTAAAAATCATCTGTTGACTTTAAGGGTGTTTGGATTAAAGTGCCGTATAAAATAAGTACATATAAAGCCTGTAAATATAAAAAAAGTAAAGATATTTGGCAGTATAATTTTTTTTATAACCTCCACGTGATTTTTCATCGTTTTTGTAAATCCACCCTGGTGCGAGAAGATACGTCCTGCGATCGCCAACCCGCCTGCCCAGCGTGGCGATTATTGGCAATATCCTCCGTATGCAGCACTCACGCAAGCCACGGCCCCCAGTTCCCGGCAGCCCCGCTATTCTTCGTACTTAAAATATGATAAATTAATTGTTAAAGAGAACAACAACAGTCAAGAAAAAGAAACAGAGAAACATCGTCTTCACCTTCTTTCCATAATAACCAACCAAAAAAGCAGACTTTAAACAATTTCAAGCCAAGCAGAGCAATGTCATGTACATGGTGAACAGATCAGATTTACTTTTTTGGACTCTTTTGAGTATTATAGCATCTATTATCAATTGTTCCTTGCATCCTTGACTATACTTTCGGCATCCCTTCTGTTGCTCAGCTAGAATATTATTTTCATTAATGTGTTTGTATATAAGTTCCGATAAGCAAGATGTGAGAATTTTGTATAGAGTTTGTAAACATGTTATGGGTCTGTATTTTGCAGGATTACAGAGGTTATTCCTGTCTTTAGATATCATGTAAGTGGTGCCTAGTGTAATGTAAGATGGTATTGTACTGGGGTCTTCAATAAATTTATTAAGGTGGTTGTGGGTACTTAAACCATGGATGTTCGTAAATTTCTTGTACCAGTAACTATGAATGAAATCAGAGCCTGGCGCCTTCCAATTGTGTAGTTTTTG
Source organism: Vanessa cardui (assembly GCF_905220365.1). NCBI lineage: Eukaryota > Metazoa > Arthropoda > Insecta > Lepidoptera > Nymphalidae > Vanessa > Vanessa cardui. The sequence continues at coordinate 12,159,293 of NC_061153.1, forward strand.
TAGTACTTTTTTGTAAGTCTCGATTGGAATATGTTCAATGACCATATCTGATCGCAGCGTTGTTTTTCCTAATTTCAGATTCTATCCAGTCAGCTTCATGATTATGACAAACAGGCTGTTCCCAAATTTCTGCCCAGAACTTATGCAAATCTTGCGGATCCGGTGAATCGTCTAAATTGCTATTGTTATCGTGATTGTTTGTGGTTGTTTGTTTTAAGTTTCTGTAGAATTGTTTTTCGTTATTAAAAAAAATAGGCTATTTTGTTGTTTCCTGAGTGAACAATCTTTATACCTACGTAGGCGCCCTGCTGTTACTACAAGCTTTTGTTTGAGGGTGTTGAGTGTTTGTGTGAGTTGAGTGTTGGGTTCTTCATGGACAGAATGTATTTTATACTGCTCTACTGTGTTTTTTACCTGCCTCTCAAGATGTCTGTTCCTATTTCCGTTTATGAAGTGTGTTATTCTAGCTATTTTAGTTCGTAAATTTTCCAGTCTACACTCTAATCGTCGTCGTCGTTGGGTTTGTGATTGCCATTTTGTACTGAACGAGATCTTTGGTACGGTTCAAGAGAGATCTTCGCACCGTTTACTTTTGCAGCAGTCCACGCTCCACAGTAAATAACAGTTTGTAAGGTGTTAAAATCAGTATCTACATTAACCTGTTCTGGAAGGACTATTTCGTTAAGGTAATGGACTAACTTGGCTAGTTTTTTCGATGGTTTCTGTTTGGAAATGTAACTTCTGTTTATTGAATCAGTGTCTTTGAAGAATCGGAATGCTTGTAAAAAAGTTTCGTCAATTAGCGAGTCTCTGTCAAGTTGATGTCGGTCGGGTATAAAATCTTCACTAAAATCAAGCTCTATGTTGTTCAAAAAGTTTAAATCACTACTATTGTATAATTGTTACACTGTTTGTCGCTAGATGGCGCTGTGCGTCATTTAGATCGCACTATGGTTTGGTTCGTATGGCTAGTAAATATTAACTTTGATTTATTTTATAATTATTGATTTATACTTTTCTCCGATAGATGGCGCTGAGTGTATACTGAATCACGCTATTGTTTGATATTGTAAATAATTAATACGAATGTTAATTTTATTTGTTTTTATTAGTTTATACTTTTCGCCAATAGATGGCGCTTTAGGGAAAATAAATCGCGCTATCGTTAGGCTTTGCTACTTTTCTAAGTAAAGATTTATGTTTTTTGAATTCTAGTACGCCGTTTGTAATAGTACTCGATTGGTAACCGTACTCGAATTGTATTCGTAGTCGGTCCTGTACTTGAGTTGTGTGAAATATACATTCGGGTACCACGATCCATATCACTGGTTGTTTTATTTCGACGCCAGAGGGAGTGAGTGTTCTCCCAGAGACTAGTGGATCGTACATATGGTCCTTCGAGCCGGATCAGTGACCCTAGTGATATAAGGGTTCACAACAGTTTGTGAGTCGGCATCGACGTGGTGGCGGTTTGTCATCGATGGTGTCAACCCTGGAGATTGGAGCCAGGGATTTCAGCCTGTCAGTGAAGACCAGGCAGTGACGTCAGCGTCAGGAGTGGAGCGGACGAGATCAAGCGGTGACGTCACGAGAAGACCCATGACGACACGACCGGACCAGGAATTAGTGTAGTGAGTGAAGTGTGCCGGACAACTGTGAGTACTTTAATCTTAAGATAGTAGTGTCAAGCAAAGTTGGACCTTAAGTCAAGAAAGAAGTTAACTTATAAAAATTTAAGTTAGTGTAGAGACATAGGCTAATATTCGAAGAAAAGTGAACCTTCGGGGAACCTATGCCCAAATTTTGTCTATGTCTCAAATTCTCAAACACTTAGAAAATTTTCGTTATTTACATTGACTTAGAAAAAATTGTGAATTTCAACACTTGTAAAATTTTGAAGTAATTTGCATTGTGTGAATTATTGGACATTGAAAATTTACCTTAAATTGGACTTGTAATATTTAATTTAACTTGTGTTTACATTTATTGCCTTTTATAATTTTAAGTAGTTGTTGAGTTTATTAGATTATTTTAATATTATTTGCGTGTCATTAAATTATCACCATGGAAGTATTTAACAAACTTCAGGAGAATAATAAGGAGTTTATCTCTAAAGGTAAACTCAACTTTAAGAAAGCACCTAAAGAGCGTTTGTCCGTTGCTTATGTAGAAACGCGTTTAGAGGCTTTAGAAAATCAGTGGCAATCGTTTTGTGACACACATCGGCAAATAATTACAGAGGTTAGTAAGACTGATTTAGAAACTTCCAGTTATTATACAAATTCTGTTTATGATCAAACTGAAAATTTATATTTTGATTATAAAACTGATTTAAAGGATGTTTTAAGTAAATTACAAACTAAAGGTAAACCTGTAATAGGAACTTCTAAGTTAGCAAATGTTGAAGATAAATCTAATTGTTTTGTTAAGTTACCTGAGATTTCTATACCCAAATTTTCCGGAAAGTATTTAGAGTGGACAACTTTTAGAGATCTTTTTACATCATTAATACATAACACAGTAAATTAGATAACGTACAAAAACTTCATTATCTTAAAAGTCATTTGTTGGGAGAAGCGGAGCAGCTTTTGAGACACATTCCCATTACAGATAAAAATTATAATATTTGCTGGACTCAGTTAGTCAATCGTTATGACAATAAAAAATATTTGTCTAATAATATTCTCAGACGTTTCATGTGCCAGAAATTTTTGCTTCATGAATCATCCGGTGCTATTAAGGAATTATTAGACAATATGAACGAATGTTTAAGTGCGTTACAGAACATAGGTGTTAATATTAGTAATTGGGATATTATTGTTATTTACATATTAAGCCAAAAATTAGATCCCGAGTCCCGAAAGCAATGGGAATTAAAGTCGAACGAAAGTGAAGGATTGCCTACCTTATCTGATTTTAGAGAATTTCTTGAACACAAATTTAGATCTTTAGAATTTTTAGACGTTAAACAAACATTAAAACCTACTAATGTAAGAACGAGTGTTAATGTTGTTCATAAAGCTAGTTCAAATAACACTAGTCCCAATATTGTTAATCTCACTTGTCAATTTTGTAAAGACAATCACAAAATTATAAATTGTAAACAGTTTGCTAAGGCTGAATACGACACACGCCGTAACTTTATTCAGGCCAATCGTTTATGCTTCAGTTGTTTCGGTTCATTTCATTCTGTGTATTCATGCCGCCAATCTACTAGGTGTAAAATTTGTAAACGCAAGCATCATTCTCTGCTACACCCTCCGAGTGTAGTACAGGAGACGAAGAATGTTGAGTCCAATGATGGAGGTGTAGTAGTTTCAGCAACCACAGCACAACTTTGTGAGAACAAAGCTACAGTAAGTACCTGTTTTCCAAATAGTTCTAGTCAAGTTCTCTTGGCTACAGCTATTGTTGAGGTAGTATCGAGAACAGGTAATACCAGTTTAGCTTATAGATGCTTGTTGGATCAAGGCTCACAGGCTTCGTTGATCACGGAGTCTGCTGTCCAAGCTCTTGGACTGAAAAAGATTCCCAACAAGGTCTTCATTTCTGGAATTGGGGGTAGGAATGATTCTTTAGCTTCTGCATCAGTCGTTGAAATCAAGCTAAAGTCAATTCATAATCCTCAGTTCACTTTGGTCGTCAACGCCCATGTTCTTACCAAGCTGACATCTTTTCTTCCCGCAAAGAAGGCAAATGTTCAATTGTGGCCAGCATTAGCTCAGTTAAAGTTAGCTGACCCGAAGTTTGACGTACCAAATAAGATAGACTTATTACTTGGTGCAGAAGTATATAGCCAGATTTTAGTCGAGGGTCTTATCAAGGGTCCTCCCGGGTGTCCTGTAGCCCAGAACACTCATTTGGGATGGATCTTATCTGGTCAAATTCACACAGATTATGTTGATTCTGAGTCGTGCCAAGCTAATAGTGTCATCGTCAATATGTATACCCAGTGTAATGACAATGATCTTTTGCGAAAGTTCTGGGAGTTAGAATCAGACGATCTTTCTGTTAAGAAGAAGATGCTTACTGATGATGAACAGAAGTGTGAGGAGATTTTTAGAAACACCGTTACCAGAGATGATTACGGACGTTATATAGTGAAACTTCCCTTTCGTAATGCAAACCCAATCTGTAAGAAAGGAAATTTTAAAGATATAGCCACTAAGAGACTTTACCAGTTAGAAAAAAGATTACTAAAAAATAAAGACTTAAAAGAACAGTATACAGAAGTAATAAAAGAGTACTTACACCTTAATCACATGGGGTTAGTTCCTGAAGAGCAGCGTAATAAATCGGACGTGGTATATTTGCCGCACCATGCCGTAGTACGTAAGGATAAGTTAACATCTAAAGTAAGGGTTGTTTTTGACGCCTCCTGCTCTGGAACTAATGGAGTAAGTCTGAACAATGAACTCTTAGTTGCTCCACCTCTTCAGAATACTTTGAGACACATTGTTATGAAATGGCGAAAATATCCTGTTTGTTTGGTGGCAGACATCGTTAAGATGTATCGACAGGTAAAGGTGACACGGGAGGATGCAGATGAGTTTCAGCGTATTTTGTGGCGCGATGATTCTGGAACAATTCAACATTATCGAATGTTACGTGTAACTTTTGGTACTGCGTCTGCTCCTTACCTTGCTGTAAGAGTCCTGCAGCAAGTAGCTCACGATGAAGGTAAAAATTACCCTGTTGCTGCGGATAAAATTTTAAATGACTTTTACATGGACGATCTTATGACTGGCTGCCAAACTGTCGAAGAGTGCCTGAAAATAAAAGAAGAGATTAGTAACATATTAATGAAGGGAGGATTTGAATTGCAGAAATGGACAAGCAATAAGAAGGAGTTTATGAAGAAAATGGGAAAAGGAAGAGAAGAAAAGGAGTCAAGGTTAAATATAGGAGAAGGAAAGGAAACAGAAGCTATACAGAAAGTGTTAGGACTTACCTGGAATAGTTGCACTGATGAGTTTGAATATAGTGTCCAACTACCACAACTGGAAGTACCAGTAACAAAGAGGAGAGTAATATCGGATATTTCGCGATTATTCGATCCTTTAGGGTGGATATCTCCAACTATTGTAACATCTAAAGTTTTTATTCAAAAACTTTGGATGTCAGGAATAGATTGGGACCAAGAACTTCCTCCTTCTTTGTTACGGGAATGGCTTACTTACCGGTCAAATTTAGAAAGTCTTATGAATTTCCGCATACCTCGCTGCATTCACACAAATGCTGACGATAAAGAAGTAGAGCTGCACGGATTTAGTGATGCGTCTAATTACGCATATGCTGCAGTAGTATACGTTCGCATCTTAGATAAGAATAATGGAGTGCATGTGAATCTAGTTACGTCCAAGACAAAGGTATCTCCAATCAAACAAGTCTCTATCCCTCGCTTGGAACTTTGCGGAGCCGTTCTTCTTGCCAAGCTGATTTGAGAAGTTTCGGAGACGTTGGGGATTCCCAATCCCAAAAAAGTCAAAAATTCATGCTTGGACAGATTCTTCTGTGGTACTTGCGTGGCTTAGTAGTCACCCAAGTAAGTGGAAAACCTTTATTGCCAATCGCACATCGGAGATCTTGATAATTTTAGACCGTAATCAATGGGCTCACGTGAAGTCTAAAGATAATCGAGCCGATTGCGCGTCTAGGGGTGTAATGGACTATGACAAACTAAGTTTATGGAGACATGGGCCATCTTGGCTAAGCGACGTTAATATTAGTTACGACTTACATGAAGAATGCCAAGACACCAAATTAGAAGAAAGAACTCAAAAACTTTGTCATGCCGTTGATAATGTTGAACCAGATCATGAATTATTTACAAGATTTTCAACACTTCGCAAATTGATCAGAACGGTAGCTTATTTAAAACGCTACTTTACATGGCTACGTTCCTCTCGTAAATCTGTTTTTCCTGCTTACTTAACCGATATAGAATTGAAGGTTTCTTTGGATATATGTATAAGCTATTTTTAAAAGAAATATTTTGCTGGTGACATTGAAAATATTAATAGAAGTGGATTAGTAGCTAAAAAGAGTAAACTCGTGTCTCTTAATCCTTTTATTGATAGCCGTGGTTTGTTACGAGTGGGAGGACGTTTGCAGAACGCATTGCAACGCAATTGAGTGACATGATGAAACATCCCATTTTGATTCCACGTAACTCGCATTTGGCACAGCTTATAGTAGCAGATGCACATGAAAGGACTCTTCATGGTGGCCCACAACTAATGCTCAATTATATTAGATCAAAGTACTGGATCATTGATGCTAAGAGCTTAGTAAAGTTGCATGTTCGCAAATGTGTGACATGTATCCGTCATGCATCTCCATCAAATCAACCCATAATGGGTCAGTTACCAGCGTCTTGAGTTCCGCTGACAGACCTTTCCGTCAAACTGGAGTAGATTATGCAGGACCTATTGCGATGAGAACCTCAAAGGGTAGAGGTTATCGCTCCATTAAAGGGTACATATGCCTCTTTATATGTATGGCTACTAAAGCCATACATCTTGAAGCTGTCAGTGACATGACCTCTGAAGGATTTTTGGCCGCATTTAAACGTATGGTGGCTAGGCGAGGTCACGTGGCAGAGTTATGGAGTGACAATGGGTCTAATTTCGTAGGTGCTGAAAAGGAGATTAAGAAATTATTAGTTGCAGAAAGGTCTAGTGTAGCTCAAGAGATCGCTTCTTGGTTATCATCAAACGGTACTACTTGGCATCGAATCCCACCCTACACTCCACACTTTGGTGGATTATGGGAGGCTGGGATCAAATCAACCAAGCACCATCTTAAAAGGGTGATTGGGAACTCAACCCTGACGTTTGAGGAGATGAGTACCGTTTTGTCCCAAATTGAGGCTTGCCTTAATTCGAGGCCACTGACAACTTTATGTGATGACGCGCATGATCCATACCCATTAACACCCGGACATTTTCTTGTCGGTGAACCTCTTTTACTTGTTCCGGATGCCAATTACGAAAAGTCATCCATAACTAGTCTCCGAAGATGGCAGCTTGTCCAACGAATGACGCAGAACTTTTGGAGACGGTGGTCGAATGAGTATCTTTCGCAGTTCCTACACCGTTATCGTTGGAATCGTCATTCTTCTGAACCTCAAATCGGGGATGTAGTTTTAGTCAAGGAAGAAAATGTTCCTCCCGCACGATGGCTTTACGGCGTTATTGTTGAGAAGCATACTGGTCAGGATAATGTTACGCGTGTTGTCAGCTTAAAATGCAAAGATACAGTCATTAAGAGACCAGTATCTAAAATTTGTATATTACCAGTTAGGAATTAAGTAAGATAATGTGATGAAGGTTAGTTTATGTTTAGTTAAATGTTAAGTTTGTCACAGTAGCCATCTATTTATAATTTGTTAAGTTTAATTTATTGTTTATTACTAAGAATTCTGTATTTATTGTGTTGTGTAATTACTTGATAACGATGTTTATTTTATTATGAACCGTTCGGTTCATGGTGGGCGGAATGTATAATTGTTACACTGTTTGTCGCTAGATGGCGCTGTGCGTCATTTAGATCGCACTATGGTTTGGTTCGTATGGCTAGTAAATATTAACTTTGATTTATTTTATTATTATTGATTTATACTTTTCTCCGATAGATGGCGCTGAGTGTATACTGAATCACGCTATTGTTTGATATTGTAAATAATTAATACGAATGTTAATTTTATTTGTTTTTATTAGTTTATACTTTTCGCCAATAGATGGCGCTTTAGGGAAGATAAATCGCGCTATCGTTTGGCTTTGCTACTTTTCTAAGTAAAGATTTATGTTTTTTGAATTCTAGTACGCCGTTTGTAATAGTACTCGATTGGTAACCGTACTCGAATTGTATTCGTAGTCGGTCCTGTACTTGAGTTGTGTGAAATATACATTCGGGTACCACGATCCATATCACTGGTTGTTTTATTTCGACGCCAGAGGCAGTGAGTGTTCTCCCAGAGACTAGTGGATCGTACAACTATCAAGGTTTGTGTTCTGTGTACTGTAGGTAATTTGTTCTGTTCTTTGTTCATTTGTGTTTGTGTTATTATCTTTTATGTCAATTGAGAGTTCTGCAGCTACTTGTTGCTTTATTTCATTAAGTCTATTGTCACATATGTATTTGTTAACTATGATTGCTCGCCTCTGGTCGGCTATTCTTTGCTCACTCAAGTGTAATAGCGAAGGAAATGTGGCAATGAAGTTTGTGGCAATGCTGTCAATAATTAGTCCTATTTGTCTCCAGGTGAGTAATTCTTTAACTTCATCGTGGATGCGGTCTATTATATTTTGTGGTAAAAGTTTATTGCGAACTATAGCTCTGCGTTGGTCTCCGACTCTTTGGCGGCTTATTTGCATGTCCGGGTACTTTTCTATAAAATTCAGATGTAAGGGCTCGAGATAATTTTTTGTATCAATTTCAAGTGCTGTAAGTTGAAGGTAAGTACGCCTGCGCGTACGAGTAGCAGTCGAGGTGGGTGCGAGCTCAGAGTCTAAGTTGACATCTCGCACAACACCGTCGACCGTGGTAGCAGAAGACAAGGTGGATGTTCTCCTTGTCATATAAGATGGGCGAGTTGATAGGATGGATGAGAAAAGTGATCTGGTGTCGTCGCCCGATGATTCATCTGTAGCATCTTCGTCGTGAGCCCGCTTGTTCAACCCCCGACGTCCGGCTGTAGCATGTTGCGTGGCGGGCGCCCGCCTGCTCAGCGCCGCGCCACCGGTGTCCCGCGAACTGTAGCACCCAGCACCGGCTCCAGGTGCGCCTCGGCGACCCCCGAGCAGCGACCGAAGATTATATCTATTATTATTACTTTGCTCCATGAGAGTAAAAAGGGTGGGAACGATTGGTTCGGAAAGAGTAACTCAGGTGTTAGTGAGTGTAAAGTGTCTCCCATGTAACGGGGTATTTGATCTAGGTGTTCGGATCTTGTTTTGTGCCTACTTTCCTTAAGCCCCCCACCACGGCAAGGTTAATTCCCTGGGGAGGTTATTATTATTATTATTATTATTATTATCTGCATACATGTTTTTCTCAGCATGAGAGCTGGTATTTTTGTAGATCATTTACGGGCATAGCCAAGTAAATGATCTTATTTATGCATTTAATTAGGCAATACGTTCAATGTAGGTTCATCCTGAAGAAAACGACGGACAATACGGCATGTATTTAGAATGGCAGCTTTTTGCATGGTAATATATGTATTTTCTGGGAGTTGTAGTAATTTAATACTATGGTGTAGATGGTTAGGAATTACTCCTGTACTGGAGAGTACCAGTGGAACGATGTAAACTTTGTCCAAATTTCATATTCTAAGAATATATATATTCTTTATTGCACTAAATATGTTACATTGATGGTACAGTAATATATGTACAGGCAAAGGTGGACTTATCTCTAAAAGAGATTTCTTCCAGTCAACCTATGGAGGTCAGTGACAGGGTGATGTAGCGGGCAAAATAGTGCAGACTGTAGTGTAGAAAATATAAATACTTACATAAATAAAAAATATAATACATAAACATACATAAAAATACAATACACAAAATACATATACTACGTATATTATTTATATATACTATATAGATACATATACATACATATACATACATATTTACAAATCAATGTTAATTTAGTATAAAAAATTAAACAGAAAAGGCATGGGAAGAAGTAAGGTTAAAATGAAGGGATAGCTTTTGAGAGAAAATAATGTTTCAAGCGGCTTTTAAAAAATTCAATACTACCACTGTTTTGGATGGATTTCGGCAGGTTATTCCACAGTATCGGAGCTCGTACTGTAAATGATTGCAGTCCAAATTTTGTATTACGCCTAGGCACATCAAGCATCGAAGTGATGCAAGAGCGCCTGGAGCGTATGGGAGTGGGTAGAAGGTTGATCCGGGAGCTAAGGTACGAAGGAGTATGCGGGTTATTGAGTATGTTGAACAGGACTGAAAGGATGTGCATATCTCGGCGAAATCGGATAGGGAGCCATTTAAGTTGAGCGCGGAAATGAGAAACATGGTCATACTTACGTAGCCCGTAAATAAAACGAATAGCGAGGTTTTGTAGGCGCTCTAATTTATTAAGTTGCTCCTCCGTCACATCTAGAAAGCAGGCATCGGCGTTGTCAATAATTGGGAGAAGAAGTGATTGAGCGAGCATAATTTTGGTATTGAAGGGGAGAAAATATTGGAGACGTTTGAGAGAGTGAAAAGTGTAATGAAAACGCTTACTGATATCGTTGAGGTGAGCAGTCCAAGACATGTTGCAGTCTATGATCAGGCCCAAATTTTTTACTTTGTCATGGTATGCTATTGGAACCCCAGCATACATGACACAGGGTACAGACGACCAGTCTATTTTACTTCTTAATCGACTGCTACCAACAATCATGGCCTGAGATTTGTCGGGGTTAACCAATAAACCAAACGATTTAGCAGAATATCTTTCGGCTGAACAGCCGAAAGATCTTCATTAAGGCAATTAACAGTGTCAGACAGCTCACTCAACTCAAAATGACGATACAATTGTAAATCATCTGCATACAGATGAAAGGGAGAAGATATAACACGCGATATATTATTAATGAAAATAGAGAAGAGCAGAGGTGAGAGAACGCCACCTTGAGGAACACCGGCAGTAAGGTTTGTCCAATCAGAGGATGAATCCTTTGTTTTTACACATTGCCGGCGCTCGAAGCGATAGGAGTGGAACCAATCAATGGTAGTTGAAGAGATGTTAATAGCTCGGAGGGCACCGAGAAGAATGTCAAAATCAACAGAGTTGAAGGCACTGCTGAAGTCCAACAAGGCAGTAACAGTAAGCTTGGTATTATCCATAGCATACCGCATGTCCTTAGTTATATTCAGCAGCGCTCCAACAGTGCTGTGGGAAGGTCGGAAGCCGGATTGGTAAGGACATAAGAAGTTGTTGATGGTGAAATAGGAATAGAGTTGCTTGTGAACCACAGACTCCAGGACTTTAGAAAGGATAGGCAGTATAGATATGGGTCGGAATTGCGAAAGGGAGGTGGGATTGGAGGTTTTTGGTAAGGGAATGACATAGGCCATTCCTCCACAGTGATGGAAAAACATTGCACGATAGTGAGAAATTAATAATGTGTGTGATCACAGGTGCAATATCCTCCAGCACAGGAAGAATCATGTCTAGGCTGAGATTGTCACTGCCGATGGCTTTCGTGGAGATAGACCTGACATTTCTCTTTACGGTATCCTCCGAAACTGGTTCAAAAGTGAAAGGAGGTAAGTCTGGTGGGACAAGACGCGACAAATAAGACAGGGTAGCTGTTTTAGTGTCATTGTCTAGTGTTATAGGCGGAGTGGTAAAGTGATGATTTAAAGCATTGAGATCCACGACAGTTTGACAACTATCCGTGGTTTTGCCCACACCTAAAGACCGTAAGAATCCCCAAACTTGCGCTTGAGAAAGATTCTGAAGCGTTAAGTGAATATAGCGGCGTTTAGCATCCCTACACATTCTGTTGCAGATGTTACGAAGTTTTTTGTATGCGTCAAGATTTTCCTGCGATGGAATTTTTTTGTGTCGGGCTTTTGTCGGGCTCTATCGCGTTTAGCCATGTTTCTTCTGATCACCGGCGTTAACCAGGGAGCAGGCGCGTGTTTCATTCGCACTGGGCGAACAGGTGCATGGACATCATATAAACGTATCAGTTCAGCAGTCAGTGATTCAACCATTTCATCAATATTATTAGTTGACAATAGAGGCGCCCAGTCAATATTTTTTACATCCTCTCTCAAGCGTTCCAGGTCCATATGCTTAAAGTCGCGTAGAAGAAAAACCTTGCCTCTAACCTTGGGGGGTCGCACTTTGTAAGTGAGGAAGATTAGGTCGTGATACGAGAATGGAGAAGTCATTTGACCGTGAGAGAAAACAAAATTGGGGTTAGAGACAGTGATTAGATCCAGTTGTGTAGGCCTGCTGTTTGGAAAATAATGAGTTGGAGAAGTCATGGGAAGAAGGTTTAAATTCAAAGATGACATTAGCGTTTTTAAGCTTTGTGCTCGGAGTCATTTTTCAAAAGGCATGTGTTTAAGTCACCCATACATATAATGTAATCGTACAAGGGGACAAAATTTTCAAGAAGGCTTTCTAATGTGTTGAAATAATTTATCTTGTCACTTGGACAATATAGCACTCCAAGCAAAATTTTTTTGTGATGTACGACTATCTCCAAGAAAAGATACTCAAGATACCCTGTGTATTGAGAAGGGGAAGAAGAGACTACACTGACAGGAATGTTGCTGCGAAGGTAGATTCCAACGCCACTACCACCCTGAACAGTGCGATCATTGCGGAATAACTGATAACCTGGAAGAGCACAACTGGTAGATGGAATTGACGGTTTCAACCAGGTTTCGGACACAAGAATTCCATCAACCACGCCGGTACTAAAAGATGTGATCAGAGTAGTGAGCTACTACGCTCTGTGCGTTAATATGCACTAAGGAGAGGATGTTAGTGGTATTATCAAATATTTTTGACAATTTCACTTCAAGTGTTTCAGAGTCTGAAATTGACGTGTTGTTGCTACTTGAAACACTCATAAATTCATCTGATGAACAAGAAAAATATTCTTCATCCAACATTATATAAAATATATAATAAATTAAAAAATATATATATCTATGTATTTAAAACAAATATAAATAAAATAAAATATTTAAAATAAATAATTACCAAATTGCTAATTCAAAACAATACACAAACCTCAGGCATAAGTTGACCTTTAAAAAAATCCATTACACTTAAGAAATGAACACACTGTAAATCAAATATAAATAAAAATAAAAGTAAGTTTTACCAAAAAACAAAGTAATTAAAAGTAAGTATCAAAGTAAATCTAATATTGAAATGAAAAAAAAAATATATCTAGTATACATAAACAAAGATAGACTTAAGTCTATCTAATTTGTACAGACTCAAAAGGTTAGAATCCATAGCAGTAAATAGTGACATTTGACATTAGTTGTTATTTGAACATCAAATTAATTATTAACGGGTCAGGTAGTTAAAAATTAAATTATAAAACGTTAATATAGTTGAAAACCAAAGTTAAGTTACAATAATATAAATTAGCAATACCCAGCAAAGTAAAAGACAGCGGCAGAGTTATATAAACCGACCGAATGCGAAGTTATAAACAAAGTACCCGTGATCAGTTGTGGCATTTTGGATGCTGAGCGAATAATTGTTTGAGCTCGGAAGATGATGTAATCTTTTTACGGGTATTATTTGGAAGAAGGATGACAATTTCGCCGTCTACTGACCAACACTTCTTTATTCCAAAGTATTTCCGAGCTTCTACGAAAACAGCTTGACGGGACTTGGTCAGAAATTCTGTGACTGTTATTTTGGAACCCTTCAGCGCCGTCTTGGCCTTCCATACTCTGGAGCGAAAGTGTACGGAGGTGAAACGAATTAATATAGGACGCGGAGCATCCCTCTTCACCCCCAAGCGATGGCAGCAGTCGATCACTTCAGGTGCAGCATCTGACATCTTCAATTGGCCGGTTAATACAGCTAACGTTTTCTTATGACCTCTTCGCCTTGGTCTTCTTTAACACCATGGAGGAGAAGAACCTTCCTACGACACTGAGACTCTATGCGATCCAACCCATTTGCAACAATCTCGATCTGGGCTTTGAGTAGTCCGAGCGATTTCCACACAAGGGACTTGAATGTGTAAAACTCGGCAGACAAGGACTTTATTGTTGGATTCGTAGGAGCAGAGGCGCTTGATGGTACTAAATTTCTTTCAAACTCTTCCATTCTTTGGCTGAACATCGCAGAAAGTTCCTCCATCCCTTTAACCAGCTGTTCAACAGGAGTATCCATTTCTCAGTAGTGTAATAACTTGTGTGAGAGTGTAGTGATGGTCCACTAATGCTTAGGTAGTGTAAGTATTAAAACATAGGCACTAATGTATTTAATAAAATTATATAAAGATAGAGCTTTGAAAAAGACGACTGTTTATTTTCACATCTACCCGCCAAGTAAGAATCTCTTCTTTAAGTTCCGAGTATTTATGTATTTTATCCGCAATTGTTTGATTAATATTATGGGTATTTGGAACGGCTATGTCTATTAAATATGCATTTTTATTCGCTTTATCAACTACGGTGATGTCTGGTCTATTGCAATAAATCGTTTTGTCTGTTAGTATAGCTCGGTCAAAGTACATCCTAAAACGGGGACTCTCCAGAACGGCTTTGGGTGTGTACTGGTAGTATGGTTCTACTTTTGGCGGTAACAGTTTATATTTAATAGCAAGTTTTTGATGTATAAAATATGCGATTTGGTTATGTTGGTGGGTGTAGTCGTTTTGTGTTAAAAGTGGACATGCATTTATTATGTGCTGAATGGTTTCTGAGTTTTTGTGGCATTTTCTACATCGATCGTCTAGAGCGCTGGGATCTTTAATTATATGTTTCTTGTAATTTTATAGCATACATACATACATACATACATACATACATACATACATACATACATACATACATACATACATACATACATACATACATATAGTATGTATCCTATATATTAATAATAAACATACATGTTCGTTTTGCAAAGCCAAATAATAACGTTTTAATCGATTTTTGAATATATTAATTTTTTCTGAGTGCCGAATGGTATACGGCAAATCATTCCACAGTTTAGCAGTTTTAACTGTAAAAGATTCGTTGTAACATTTAGAGTGACTTATTGGTAATTTTAATTTATTGTCACTTCTGGACCGAAGATTAGGATGCGGAGGAGAGTCAGTTGTAAAGAAAGCAAAGCGTTCTTTAAGACAGTGAGTGTGGGGATGGAAAAGGATGGTAAAGAGAGTGCAAAGAGCATGGAAATTTCTACGATGCCGAACAGTTAACCACTGAAGTTTAGCGCGGTATTGAGAAACATGGTCAAATTTCTTCAACCCAAATACGTACCTAATGCATAGATTTTGTAACCGCTCCAACTTATCCAACAGTTCTTTTGTGGGATTTATGTAACAAGCATCAGCATAATCGAGGATAGGAAGTAATAGTGAGTTGACTAAAGTGATTTTTGTTTTTATAGGTAACAGGTTTTTCCAACGCTTAATGGTACCTATTGTAGCAAAAATCTTTCGGCTAACTTTTGACACCTGCGGTGCCCAGGTAAGTGAGCTATCTATAATGACACCAAGATTTTTAACCTTATCAGTATAATTTATGCAAATCCCATCAGTAGTTATTGAAGGCAGCTGTAGATTATTTAATAAAGATAGTTGATGCTTGTTACCACAAATAATGAGTTGTGATTTAGAAAAATTTAAATGTAAACCATAAGACTTACTCCATGAGTTTATAGTTTGAAGATTGTGATTAATCTGTTCAATAGCATTGACAACATCTTCAATAGGAGATGATAAATAAACTTGGAGATCGTCTGCATAAAGATGATAAGGTATCGTAAGTAAATCGGTTACAGTGTTAATGAAAATTGAGAAAAGTAGAGGGGATAGTACTCCTCCCTGTGGGACTCCAACTTTAATGTGGCAAGTAGTGGAAAGTTTACCATCATATCGGACACACTGACGGCGATTATATAAGTAAGATCTAAACCAGTTGATGGCATTAGATGAAATATTAAACCGTTCAAGAATAGCAAGTAATATTTCAAAGTCTACAGTATTAAATGCATTAGAGAAATCAAGAAGAACTAAGAAAGTTACTTGCTTTAGATCCATGCTATATCTAATGTCATCGCATACTTTAATAAGTGCTGTTGTTGTACTGTGCCCAGGTCTAAAACCAGATTGAAATGGACTTAATATCTTATTTTTGTTTAGAAAATCGGAGAGTTGATGGTGCACAATACGTTCAAGAACTTTAGAAAGGAATGGAAGAATAGAAATGGGACGAAAGTGCGAATAAGTTGTCGGGTTAGGTGTTTTGGGAAGTGAAAGGACATGAGCTATTCGCCAATCATCAGGAAAAGTACTAGAAGACAGGGAATAATTGAATATGTGGTCAAGGATGGGAAGGATGATGTCTAACGATAATAATATCATCTTACGACTTACACAATCACCGCCAATAGCATCCGACTTGATAGCTGCGATGTTCTTTCTGATGTCGTCAGTAGATATATTACGGAAACAGAACTGATTTCTATTGAATATAGGCTGATGCCTTAGAGAGTTAAGTGTGCTTATTCTGTTTGTATTATCCGTAGTAATTGACGTGAAATATTTATTAAGGTTATTAATATCAACATTTAACTTTACACTGTTTTGTTTCCCTATTCCCAGAGATTCTAGAAATCTCCAAGCCTTGCCAGAATCTTTACCCTCTAATGAATTATGTATGTAGCTACGTTGTGCATCTCTACACACTTTACTACATTTATTACGTAACCGCTTCTTAGATATCGTGAGGAAACCTGCATGTGACAAATTTCATAGAAATTCTGCCACATGTGTATTCCACCAACCCACATTGGAACAGCGTGGTGGAATATGTCCCAAACCTTCTCCTCAAAGGGAGAGGAGGCCTTTAGCCCAGCAGTGGGAATATACAGGTTGTTGTTGTTGTTGTTGTCTTGTTTCCTCTTTAGAGCCTTTAAGTAACGAGCTAGTCTATGTGATTTTAGCGCTAATTTTTGTTTAAGTGTGTCTAAAACATCTTGTGGTGTAATATTATTCCCTGCGTGAGATGAATGTACTTTATTCTTACTTAAAATTAAAGTTACTTCGCGTATGATTTTCTTCGATCTATTGTTTTTAATATATTGGCTTAATCTTCCTATGTCATTGTAATATACATTAAACATTATAACATGTGACACCACCCTTCTCTGAAATCATGACTGTGTTTCTAAGCCCATAAGGTTGTCTGGTAGAAATCGCTACCTAGCGATAAGTACCTTATTGTGCATCTACTTTTATTTTGTATACATATATTTAATTTTTATTGTTAAATTACTGTGTTACTGAATTCCGTTGGGTGCAACCGGAGGATCCGAAGAAAATGCAAATTAAATTTAAAATTAATATATTGACTATGATTAAATTTAATTAATGCCAATTGGTCGATGTTTGTACCAAGAGTGGCGCTTCCACATTTTAGGCTTCGAAGGAAATCTTCGATTGACGTCAATGATTGACGTCAATGCTGCTTGTAGTTGCTGCGCTTGTAAAACGTGGAGTCTATGTAGGTCGTAGGTGCCGTGTGCATTAGGCAAGCATGCTGATGCAGCGATCTACTGGCCATGTGTAACACCTCCCCCCGAAGAACAGCGAGTATCGATGGACTTGTGCGAGATGGTCGCTGCTAGGCATCCAGGATCAACCCTTATTTGACTGGGGTTGATAGTGCGTGGGGCTGGGACTGCACAAACGATTTCAGGGTTGCTGCTGTAGTTTTCCGTGACGACTTTGGACACTTTTCTTGTGCGTAGCCGGCGGTAGAGTAGAGTAGCGATGAGCGCGCATGTACCGAAGAGTGTGAGGTACATGGGTATAGTCGTGTGATATATGACTGGGTCGGTGACGTTATCTAGATGTATGGGCGATTGCGTCGCTATCTCGTTGCTCAGGGCGTGAAGTTTTTGTAGATTCGGGGAATTCAAGATGAGATTCGGGTGATTTTGATGTCTTGACTCGTTGTATAGGGGCATCTCGATGATCTTTATGACATGTCCTTTGATTTGGTCGTTGGAGTTGGAGATAGTGAAGGCGGGTGTTCTCAGGTTGCAGTTTGGTGGGATAACTGCCAAGTAGCTGCCGTGTAGAGTCTGGTATTGTTCTTGACCGCAGGATATCTTCACCTTGGTTGGGACGGGAAAGCTCAGGGTATAGTGCTTGTCGTCCAGTTCTTCCAGGGCTTCGGTAGTGAGAGTTACGGGTGTTAGTTTACAGTTGGGCTGAAGTTCTTGGTGAGCTATGAGATGCTGGATACAATCTCCCTGGCTCTGAGTATGCAGGCTGGGTGTCGACTCACAGAGATATAAAGAATTTATCTTCGGGCATTCTGCCTCTATGTACCTAGAATCTGCGCTAGAGAGTGCTACGACAGGAGAGGGTGGTATAAGGGTTTCATGGTATCTATTGGGAATTAGGGAGAGCTTATAGAAATCATATGTGGAAGAAACGATAATTGGAATCTTTATAACTAGTACTATTTGTTTGCCTAAATAGAAATAACCTAATTTAATTACTTCATAAAAGTACTTACTTTCTATGTTAAGGATCTCATTATTAGAATATAAAATCCTTAATTTACTTAACATATCCTTAATTTCATCTAAACTAAATAAAGAGTACGGGGTGCTCGATGCACGAATAAAAGTTAAGGTGTTCTCTAAATTCTGTAACTCTTCATAAAGATCTCCTATATTATCTCCTAGGATTAATAAATGTTGTGCTATGTGAGCGTACCTAATTAAATCTCTATCTCTGGCATCGTTATTGTTTCAGATTTAATTCAAGGCTTTGTTCATCTTATCCTGATTCGAGATTATATTACTTATTATCTGAGAGCTTTGTAAAATGAATTTTCTATTTAAACTAACATGATTATTGATCTCTAATTCTAGCTTGTGCTCATTATTACGCATGGTTTTTATAGCGTTTTTATATTTAAGTGCGTCAGTGTAATCTAAATTACCGGAAATTGATTTTATTACGGAGCCTAAGCCGTCAATGAGACCTCTTTTACTACGAGATAATTCAAACGTACTAATTTTATTACTGATTAAGGTAATTTTACTATCGAGATGTTCTAGGTGAGGGTCAAAGAGAGATAATGTTTTATTATTAAGCAAGGGTCGTGATTCAGCCATCTGGGTTTTTACTAAATCAAGTTGGAAACTAATTTTTTCTAAATCTATGTGGCTCAGGAAAGAGTGGTAATGAGAGACAATCTTAGCTGTCCCTAATTTAAAAGGAAGTAGTCCGGGTCCATTGTCAAGTGAGTCAATTGTTATCTCCTGTCCTCGGGTCGGATGTAGAGTCGTCAGCCAAAGTATCATCCTGTAACAAGGTAGAATTCTTAGGACTTCGCTTAAGGCGAGATTTAGCTACAGGACCGCGTTTTTTCTTCGTATAGATGTGAATTGGAAGATCTGCGAGTACACTGTCCTGTGTATATCGCGGGGCTAACTTCTGTCGGGATGCCATAGGATTGCGTACAAAGACTTGTTGGTCAGGGGTGTAGCTTTTCTCGGGTTCTCTATCTTTATTACGATTTTCAGTCAGTTGTGTCCGGTCATGTAGGGAGGTCTGGTTGATAAGGTCGTATACCTGACTCATGCGTTTCCTATGGTCTTGAGAGTATTGTTGAAATAAGTGTTCGGTTAAGTCAATGTCTATTGGGTCTCGAGGGTCGAAATGTCCAGTTATCAAGTCTAAAGGTCTACATCTGGTAAAACTATGGATAGAACTATTATACGCTAGGATAGCATAAGGCATGAGATTAACTACCGGTTCATTTCGTTTCTCTAACTTTAGTATTCTAAGATGTTCAAGGATTGTAGAATGAAATCTCTCTACAATGCCATTGTCATTAGGGGAATGTGCAAGTATTTTATGGTGCATTACCTTATGAACTCGACAAAATTCTAAGAAAATCTGATTAGAGAATTCAGGGCCTCCGTCCGTAACAATCGTTTATGGGACCCCGTGGTGGATACAGAATACGAGTAGGGCTTGTACTACTCTTAGAGCGGTGCTATCTCTGAGATAATATGCTTGAGCGTACTTTGAGAAAGCGTCTACGATGGTTACGAATTTCTCAGTTTGAGCTGTAAAAAGGTCTAAGTGAACAATTTCGAAGGGTTTACTAGGGGGTGGAACTATGTTAAATCTCTGCTTAATAGGATGACGGTCGTATTTAGCCTGGCCACAGATAGTACATTCATTTATGTACTTAGAGATGTGTTCTTTCATCTTAGGCCAGTAGTATTTAGATGATAAGGCTAAATAGCACTCGGTTATACCACGATGGTTGGTTTTACCTTCGTGATATTTTTTGATAATATCTTGTTGACGTAAGTAATCTTTTACGTTCTCTAATTCTACTTTAGTTAAGACCATGTTCAAGGAAGAGCTCTTAAAGTTATCCTGAATTATGGGAATGATATTGTACATGGCAAGAGGGGGATGAATTATTATACCGGTTTTCACTTTAGGGTTCACATATTCTTTTACTGCATTTATTACGTCATTGGTCAAGTTAGATTCAGAGAGTTGAATGGTCGTTCGGGTATGTGTATCAAAGGGCTTAGTTACTGTCGGTCGTTTCTTAATGTCACCTACAAGTACAAAACAGATTTGTCTACTGAACCTATTTAAGGGGTCATCGGTTATTGGGACTTCCAGAATAGGGGATTCGTTACTAGTATGTATAGTCTCTGTGTCAGAGTTGTCAGTAGGGGCTGTTAGGGTTTCAGAACCTACTGCTGAGTGAGACTTTTCAGATACATTTACTGCAATAGACATAGCGTCCTCGTTGTTAATTTCAATGCGGGACAAAGCGTCGGCGTTGGTGTTCTGTTTGCCTTGCTTGTATACTGTAGTAAAGTTATATTCGCTCAACTTAAGTCTCCATCGGTTGAGTCTGGAACCTGGCTCTTTAAGGCTCATAACCCATTGCAGGGGTTTATGATCTGTAACTATTGAACTTTGAACTTTCTCCCAAATAAGTATGGACGAAAGTATTTAGTAGCCCACACCATAGCTAATAACTCTTTCTCAATTACACTATAATTAATTTCAGTAGAATTTAAGGCCCTAGAGGCGTAGGCAATGGGCTTGTCGTGTCCTATGGGTCCTTGGGAAAGGACAGCACCTATGGCAAAGTTAGATGCGTCAGTCGTTAGTACAAAGTCCTCAGAAAAGTCTGGGTACTGCAAGATAGGGTCATTAGTCAGTAGTGATTTACAATTTTCAAAACAGTCAATGTACTTAAGGTCATTAAAGGTGATCTTAGAACCTTTTTTAAGACATTGCGTCATAGGTTTTACAATGCGCGCAAAGTCTGGAATAAACTTTCTATAATACCCTAATAATCCAAGAAAACGTTTTATCTCGGTGGCTGTCTTAGGAATAGGAAATTCCTGGATGGCAGCGATCTTGTCAGGGTTAGGCTTAATGCCGTCCTTACTTATTACGTGGCCTAAGTACGAGGTTTCTAGCTTCAAAAACTCAGACTTATCCATCTGAATCTTAAAGTTCGATTCCCTAAGTCTTTTGAAGACTCTCTCTAAATTTACCATATGTTCCTGCAAGGACACACTAAAAACGATTATATCATCAAGATAAACGAGAAAAATGACGTTTTGAAGGTCTCTAAGGACGTTATCCATCACACGTTGGAACGTGGATGGTGAATTCTTAAGACCCATGGGCATACGTAAAAATTCAAAGTGTCCATGATTTACATTAAAAGCCGTTTTGTGAATATCGGCTGGGTCCATTTCAACTTAATAAAATCCGCTGGCAAGGTCTAACGTTGTAAAATAATGGCAGTTACCGAGCTTATCTAAGATGTCATTGATATTAGGGATCGGGTACTTATCGTCGATCGTCTTTTCATTAACTTTACGAAAGTCAATGACTATGCGCCATTTGACTTTACCAGATGCGTCAGCTTTCTTGGGAACTACCCAGATGGGGGAGCTCCAGGCCGATTGTGAAGGGCGGATTATCCCTTGATCTAACATTTTGGTTATTTGATCTTGAACCTCCTGTCTGTGAACGAAAGGGTATCTATAGGTCTTAGTATAGACAGGTGATTCATCCGTGGTACGAATACTATGTTTAATTTGATTGGTGAAGGTTAGAGGTTCACCGTCTATATAGAAAACGTCCGCATATTGTGCACAAAGAGACTCTAAGTTAGCTCGTTCTTCAGGATTCAGGTGGTCAGTACGTAATTTCGAGAGTACTTTTGATACGCGATCGCTAAGTTGATTGGTACGCATGCACTGCTCATTAAAAAGTGTGGCACAAACTGGTCTATCCATTGAGAATCATGTTTTGTAGGGTTAGTAATTTTTATAATGCCGCGGTTATTCTTAACGGAGGTAACGCAGTCGCGAATAGTGCAATTAGATATTATTTGTTCCGAAATTATTACATCGCCGTCATGAAAGTTAATAGGTACTCGGGCTAATTTGGAACAATTAGCGGCTATTATATCCTCATATAAATTGCAATTCCGCGAATCGTACATGTTCAAAGGGTTAGACGAATGGCGTGTAACGAGAACTTTATTTTTTAAATCTATATTTGACTCTAAATTTTCTAGCAAGTCCAAACCAATTAAACCGTCAAAATAATTATGGAATTTATAAATGAAAAGAGTGATGTCACAAGTTTTGTTGAACTCTGGGAAGCAGGGTAAGGTTATGGAGTAGTCATTACGGGTTGTTGCGTGGATGTTAGTTACTTCAAAGGGGTCATAGTTACAGTGAATATGAGGGTAAAATCTGTCTACTATTTCGGGGCTAATAAACGACTGATTCGCGCCGGTATCTACTAATAATTTAATAGGTGGATTACTAATCTGAATATAAGGAAGTTGTCTCTGAGTTTGTAAGTTAATCTCTATTTTGGCTTGTCTGACTTCGGTGCTAACTGAAAATCCTGATCTACAGCGGATGTACCTTCGGGCGCGTCCTGATGTTCCTCTACGTACGCGGGGATAATATCAGTGTAATAAGCTGAAGGCTCATATACAGGCTCATAGATGCAAGGTTCGGGGTACGACTGATCATAATAACTGTCATAGGCATAGTCGGGGTATTCATAATAGTTATAGCAATCTACTTCGTTCACATTCATCTCTCTAGAATTGAAGTAATTAGACGGGGGCGGATTTCCGTGTTTCGTCCAGTCATGTTCTGTCAGGGGCCTAGGCATAGGTTTAGGAACAAAATGGCTTACACCACTCATAGGCTTAGAGCCGTTATTAAGGGGCGTGTAACCTGGCTTTCGTTGAGGCACTCGGAACACGTTACTCTGTGGCCTATAGTTAGGCGGGGGTGCGCTGAACATTTGTTGGGTTCGCGAGGGACCGCGGTTAAAAGGCACTTGGGGTCTCCAAGCTTGCATTGGCCTTAGCGGTTGTGGCTGATAAAAAGGTTTCGATTGACCGGGCTGATTTAATAGATTTGGAAAAGTAAAAGGTCGCTGCGCAGGCAAATTAAATAACTTACCTTGAATATTATTAGGGTTAAAGGAAGACGTGGACTGCACAGCTCTGCGCTCCGGTAACTGGTCGTTACGCTGCTGTAGGTACAAGGTGTTAACTTCCTCATGAACAAACTCATGAGCCTTTTCAATTGTCTCGGGTCGCATACACCTAATACGTGAGCCTAATGGTTCTTTAAGACCCCGAACATATGCTTGTAGGGTTAACTTTTTGTATAGAGCGCGTTTTGCCTCGATAGTGGTAGGTATAGACTCGTGTAAAGTCACATACGTCATTATCGTACTGAATAAACTTTGACACTTCTCATAGAACTCTTGCGGTGTTAAATGTTTCTGAGTAAGCAAAGCCAAATCGTTGTATAAAGCGGTCTCATCTCGTTGGTCCGAGAAATTATTGATTAAAGCATTTCTTATACCCTGCCAGGTTTCAGGGATGCCGTTTGAATTAATTGTGCGAGCAGCATGTCCGGTAATTTTATTTAAAATGCCGTTTAATAAGGCTAAGTTGCTAAGCTCAAAACCTGGCTCCGCCCGAACAAATTGGGTAACCAGTTGGTCGCATAAATGAACAAAACGCGTGAGCACATTCGGGTTCCCGTCGAACTCGGGTAAAAGGCGTAAGGCCTTATAGACTTGATCTACCAAATCAACGCTTATTTTTGAAAATAAATTACACTCAAAAATTAAATTACTAGATTCTACACTATCACTATTTTCTAAAATACTCTCTAAATTCCTATTCGCATCGATTTGCGAGATTCTGTTAATATTATTTAACCCAGAGGTCTGCGATTTACGTGGGTGAAAAATTTTGAAAAATTAATAGAACCACTGAGGAAATTAACACTAGAAAAATACACTAAGGAAAATTAAAATAAAGGATAATTAAAGTATAGGAAGGAGAGCAACTCTAGTAAGATCTAGGTACTCACCAAATCTGCATTTCTCTGTGTATCGATATTCGGATACTCCTCCTTAGCCACACACCCGTAGGTTCGTAGAATAGCCCTTCTCGGTGATCGATTCACTGAATTTACTGGACTATCCTACCGACTGCGCCAATTCCGTTGGGTGCAACCGGAGGATCCAAAGAAAATGCAAATTAAATTTAAAATTAATATATTGACTATGACTAAATTTAATTAATGCCAATTGGTCGATGTTTGTACCAAGAGTGGCGCTTCCACATTTTAGGCTTCGAAGGAAATCTTCGATTGACGTCAATGATTGACGTCAATGCTGCTTGTAGTTGCTGCGCTTGTAAAACGTGGAGTCTATGTAGGTCGTAGGTGCCGTGTGCATTAGGCAAGCATGCTGATGCAGCGATCTACTGGCCATGTGTAACAACTGTGGTGTACAATAAAGTATATTATTATTATTATTATTATTATTATTATTATTATCTTTTTCTAACCTAATTTGCCATGGTTGTTTTTCAGGTGTTACTTGTTGTCTGTCATTATTTATTCGTACTTTGTATCCTATTTGCTTGCTTATGACTATTGCTGTGCAGTATATTAGAGTGTGAACTTCTGAAATAGTTGTATCATCTTTTACAAATTTGTATAAGATATTTTTGTTAAATATATTGACTAGTTTGTATAGTTCTTTGTTTTCTTTTATCCTTGGTAATTTTTTTCTAATTTCTGGAATTACATCTGTGTTAATTTCTAGTGTATCTCGAAGTTTCTCCAAAAGTTCTTTTTTTAAACTACCATCTTTTTTTAAAATACCACTATTTGGAACGTATCTTGTGTTCGTTGATTCACTAAAGGTGTTATATGAGTTTGTGTGTTAGGTGTTTGTATGTAGCTGTTACTTTGCGTAGTTTCTGAGTGTATCATAGTTTGAGAGGTTAAATCACTACAATTTTGAATATCTGGGTTTTGAATTTGGGTATTTATATTTTCGCTTCGCGCTTATCCTTGCTGACATAGTTGTTTGTAAAAATGAGACGTCTCTGATTAGCAATTCTTTGTTCCGATATATGTATGTGCTAAGTGTGGAAAAGTGTCAATAAAAGCCTGGTGAAGAGGTTGCCTATATGCAGTTATGTTTGATTCTAGTTGAGTTATTTTGTAGTATGCTCTTATTATTGCCTCATTGTGTTCTTTCGTCCACTTCATACGTGTCTGTTGCGTGGGTGTTTTTAAATTTCTGTTTGTGTTATTTGATGGAGAGATGTTCAATGTTGAATACGGAGATTGAGTATTTGTGGATGATATACTTTGCAATTCCGTTTTGACTTCATTGTAAATTCTGTCTATTGTAGATTGATTGATAGGTAATAACTTTTTCTGAATTATAGCTCTCCGCTGATCACCAAGTCGTTGTCGAGTTACGTCGTTCATGTCAGGATACATTTTACTAAAGTTTTCGTACAATGGTGTAAGATATGCTTTTGAGTCAGTTTCCAATTTAGTAATCTCTAGATATTTGCGCAGGATAAATTTATTAATATCGGGACTCCATTTTCTACGCTTTTTAAGGCCATTAGTGGTGGGTGCAGGTTTATTGACAGAAAGCGTCGGTTGCACAACATCCTCTAAAGGCATGCTACTAGATGATGATGACATGGGAGAAAATCTGAATGATGAGTTATTTGAAGTTATTGTTACGGTTGGGCTATTGCATGGAGACGTTGAACAACACCCTCCTAGTTCGGCTGTAACATTTTGGGGTTCATCCCCAGCGAGGGTTCGCCTGTTCAACTCCTCACTGCTGACGGTTCGCAGGCTGAAACATCCAGCGTCAGCTCCAGATGTGCCCCGGCGATCGCCCCCGGGCAGCGGCATTATACGTGATCGTTTACTTCTTAGCTCCATATCGATGGGTTTGCCATTGCCCTGTTAGTCACCCACATAGTTAATTCATTGCGGGTGTCCGCCCCCCACGTGACTCAGGTGTTCGAGTCTGGACGAAAGGTTGGAGTTTGGGGGGCTTATTATTATTATTATTTATTATTATTATTGCCCATTGTAGATATTACAATGGGCAAGATATTTACGTTATTAACTTGCCATTGCCTTTTGATCTCGGTAGCCAGTTCTACGTATTTTGTAATTTTTTCAGTGTGTGTATTAAGGAGATTATGTGTGTTGCATACTGCTATGTCTATAATAATTACTATATTTGTATTTTTATCTATTACTGTAATATCCGATCTATTATAATGTATTGTCTTATCTGTAATTATAGTTCTGTCCCAATATATTTTAAATGTGCTGTTTTCTAATACGGTGTCAGGTGTATATTTGTAGTAGGCAACCTTTTTACTAATTAATGAATGAGCATGAGCTAGGTTCTGATGGATGATTGCTTGTTTGTTGGTCTTGCACTTGGTCGTGTCTATGTTTGTAGTCAGTTTGAACTATGGATTTGCAAGCCCCGGTGATGTGTTGAAAGGTTTCAGAACTACTATGGCATCGTCTACATAAATCGGTTAGTATGTTTGGTAAGCGGATGATGTGCTTTTGGTAATTTCTGAGTATCTATTACTTGATCCTGAATGGCGATCATAAAAGCCTCTGTTTCTGGAAAGAGCTCTCCTCTCCGTAGCCATTCATTCGACGTATCTTTGTCGACGTGTGACTTGCCAAGATCGGCTAGATGCCTTCCGTGTAGAGATTTTTGAGACCACAAATCAATTTTTTGTTATCTAGTAATTAACTTTGGTTGAATACTTCTATTGCTTAGATTACGAGGCGTTAATTTTTTGTCTATTTCGATTGCGTGCCTGTGAAGTTGTGAGTGATCAGCCTTAGAATAGAAATGAGTGCGCAATTTGTCTGCTAAAGTGTTATGTAAATTTTTGATATCAATTAACCCTTGTCCTCCGTCCAGACGAGGTAATGTTAAGCGTTGTACGCATGACCTAGGATGACGTTTTCTATGGTTAGACATGTGTGTGCTTATCATAGGCTGTAGTTTTAGTAGATCAATTTGAGCCCAGCTTATGATCCCAAAGGAGTATGTGAAGACCGGGATTGCGTAGGTGTTAATAGCTTTCACAGTATTACGAGAGTTGAGTTGTGTCCTTAAAATCTGGTTCAGTCGAATTTTAAACATCTTGATCTTTTTTTTGGCGGTAGGTGTCAAAAAGTGCACGCTTTCTCAAACTGTGATCCTATATTATAATTAATTATTAAGTGAATGAAACCAGTTTTTCTAGTTCAAAGTATTTAATTAAAGTAAAATCAAGTGTTTACCTACAATTGTGATAAGAATTATGACTCCTATGTGAATATATGAGCTAACACCTGCACTTACCTGCTGGCTCTTCTTATAGCTGACACAAAATAATTTTTGAATTTGGCATTTCTTAAAGGAATCAATAGAAAAAAACACTATGACTAAGTTAGAAGACATTTTAGAAATGCACAGAAGTATTGGTGTGTGTCTAAGTCAACGTATGACAGAATTTGAAAAACAGTTAAAATCTAACACTAGTGACTCTTCAAAAACAAGTATTGAGAAGCTTGCAACCGAGTTCAAAGACTTTAAATCTTCTGGTTGGAATGTTCTGAGCCTTCTGAAGTCCCTGACGACCAACCTGGCAGCACAAATAGACGAAGTTGACAGCCAATCCCGGAAAAATGTTCTCTTATTTGAAGGCATAGATGAAGCCCAAGGTGAGAATCTAATATCCACAGTGCTCAGTACTATTCATGTCTTGATGGGCCTGCCTAATGTACAGGCATCAGCAATTCAGCACTGCCAGCGACTTGGTGTTCACACTAACAACCGTCCTCGCCCAATATTGGTTCGCTTCAATGACATGAGTATGAAGCAACTTATCTGGAGTAATAAAAAGAAACTCAAGACATCAGCGGTGGTCTTAAGTGAATTCTTGACCAGGACACGCCAATCATTATTTGTGAAGGCCCGAAAGCACTTTGGAGTCAGAAATGCCTGGACACAAAATGGCAACATACTTATTAAGTTGCCAAACGGTGACCGCAAAAAAGTTATTACTCCGGATGGTCTCGAGGAGCTTATTATACAGTTTCCATGCTCAACCCCCTCAGTATCACCCGCTGATAAAGTACCCAGTGTTGAGAAGCCCAAAGTAATTAGTCCAAGGCCCATGACTAGCACTAGTGTTCGACCAGTCACGAGAAAGAACTTTAAAAAACCGTAACATGTATAATTTTGTATAGTGATTCTTTCATCCCATGGTGTAGATTCTTGCTTAATTGAAGTAATACAGACTTTTGTTTTAATTGTATTTCATTGTAGTAAATAAAAGTTTGCAGTTATTCCTATCGTCGTATTACACACTGTCATTTTACTAAATCTGTACACATAAGAAGGTATATGTTCACTTATTATTTCACAATTCTTTTTATTTTTAATACACCCGCAATGTCCTTTATTTTAATTTTGTAACAAAAGTATTTTGATATTTGATGCGAAATTTGTTATTAACTTGTCAGCTGTCACGTATGTTGTGACAACTTCTAATTTTATTGATATGGACCCCACTCTTTTGGTACAGATGTTAGATATAGAATTAGATATAGATATGTATTTTTTTTATTAGATAAATATCTATTATTTTGTTAAATATTGTATAAATAATTATAAAATTTGTGTATATCATACTTTTAGTGATTTATTTCAGTTCATTTTTTTTACTATACCATGGGATTAATGTCATTAGTTTAGATTTTTTTTTCATTTCTTTTATGATGTAAAATAACTTTGTAGTTGTTTTGTGTGCATTACTTTGATATTTTTTGATTGTATAAAGTGTTTTTTTTAGCCAGCAGGATGTGCAACTAAGAGCATACAGGTTCAATTTTATCTATTTTTGAATATTTTGACATATTTATTTCATTTTATATAACATTTATATATTATATATTATTTTAGTAGATATATTTATATAATTATGAGCTCCAGTGATGATTCGTTCCATTCAGCCTTGAGTGATATTTCTTACTGTTCCATAGATAATGATGGTCTAACTTCATTATAATCATAGTCATAATTTTAACTGTCATATCAATACACAAAGTGTACCGAGTCATTTTTCGGATATATACGACACTTTTAATTTAAAAAAATTGCACGCTCTCTTAATATCTGAGACGTGGTTAAAGCCTTCCTTACAGTCGTCTTCTTTTTCTATTCCTGGTTTTATACTTATAAGGAATGACCGCATCGGTAAACGTGGTGGTGGAGTGGCAATTTATTTGAAAAGTAGCATACCTTTTAGGGTAATTGATCAATCTCCCTCCACTTACAGCTCATCAGCCGAATACTTATTTATTGAACTTAACTTAGATATCAAAACAGCTGTCGGTATGATTTACTGCCCACCTAATATCGATTACTTTAATCAACTAGAGCTTATATTTGAGAATATTATTTTTAACTACACTCATGTCATGTTCCTGGGTGACTTAAATACTTGTATGCTGAAAAGTGATTATCGGTCATATAAATTAAGCACTATTTTTAATTCTTTAAATATTAATTGTTTGCCATTACAACCCACTCATCGCACTAATACTTCTGATACCTTACTCGATTTAATCATTGTATCTGAAGCGAAACTTATTGCTAAATATGGACAGTACTCTGCTCCAGCATTCTCTCTCCATGATTTAATTTTTGCTTCCTACAGGATCAAAGTACCGAAGCTAAAGAAAAAGACCTTAAAGCTCAGAAACTACTCTGGAATTGATTTGAATAAGCTTCGGTATGACGCCTCAATTATTGACTGGACCGCTTTATTGAACATGGAGACGGTGGATGAAAAGGTCGAGTGCTTGCGTAGTGAAATTTTAAATTTATTTGATCGACATGCTCCGATACGTGATGTTAAACTTCGCAGAGCCAGGGTAAAACGAGATCGGGCTTTTCGCAAATACAAAAAAGACCGAACGGAGACGAATTGTACAATTTATAAGGCTGCAAGGAATCAATGCAACAAGATGTGTAGGAATCTAAAACGCCAATATATCTTTGATTAAAAATAGCTAATTCTCCTTCTTCATCCAGTACCTATAATTTTTTAAAAACCATTGGAATCGGCAAACCCTCTCATACCGATACCAGTTGTAATATTAATTTGAACAATTTAAACATGTACTTTGCTTCATCAGAAGTACTTGACGTTCAAACTAAATTTTCGACTTTGTGTGAAATAAATAGTTTGCCAAAACATCCCTTCAATTTTTCTTCTGTTAGCAGAGCTGAAATTAAAAAATGTATACTGTCGTTCTCCTCTAAGGCCATAGGTTGCGATGACATAAGTTGTACCATGATATCCCATCTATTAGACTCTCTCCTTTATATAATTTCCCATATTATTAATTTTTCTCTATCAACAAACACCTTTCCGTCCTTGTGGCGTAAGGTATTTGTTCTCCCACGTCCTAAAATATCAAATCCCTCTCTGCCTAAGCATTATCGTCCAATTTCAATCTTACCTTTCCTGTCCAAAGTACTGGAGTCCATTGTTTACCAGCAATTATCACAGTTCTTCTCATCTTACAACTTATTGAATCCGTTACAATCGGGCTTTAGAGCAGGGCACAGTACTACTACGGCGTTGCTAAAAGTAACTGAGGATATAAGAGAAGCAATGGAAAATAAGCGCGTCACAGTTCTTGTCCTCATTGATTTTAGTAATGCTTTTAATGCTGTGGACCATGACTTACTTCTTGCTTTTCTGGCTCAGGTAAATGTTTCAGACTCCGCTATGCAATGGTTCTCATCTTATCTTCGAGGGCACCAGCAGGCAATCCGCATAGGTCAGGATTATTCTGACTGGTGCTGCTTGAATGCAGGCGTTGCTCAAGGCGGTATACTTTCTCCTCTGCTTTTCTCTTTGTTTATAAACTCCGTTACTTCCTGTATCTCGTCAAGCTACCATCTTTATGCTGATGATTTGCAGCTTTATCGACACGCTACTACTGATTGTTTGTCTGATGCTATTGCTGTGCTTAATACGGACCTATCATAGATATCTCTTTGGTCTGCTCGCTATGGTATCTCGGTGAATCCGGCAAAGTGTCAGGCTATAATCATTGGTAGTCGTAAACAGCACGCAAAAATTGACACTTCGAATTATAAGCTATTTTACAATAATTGTCTAATTCCGTTTTCCGATTCCGTTAAAGATCTTGGAGTGACTTTGGATAAACACTTAAGCTGGTCTGACCAGGTGAGGGAGGTGTCGCGAAAGTTTTACAGTACAATGCATAAT
This sequence comes from Vanessa cardui, assembly GCF_905220365.1. Classification (NCBI taxonomy): domain Eukaryota; kingdom Metazoa; phylum Arthropoda; class Insecta; order Lepidoptera; family Nymphalidae; genus Vanessa; species Vanessa cardui. The sequence continues at coordinate 12,190,762 of NC_061153.1, forward strand.
ATGATGCGTTTAAAACATATATTACCAACTAAAACGAAAATACAACTTGTCAATACACTGTTACTACCAATAATTGACTATGGTGACATATGTTATCTGGATGCAAATGAAGATCTAGTAAATAAACTCGAGCGACTCCTTAATACTGTCATTCGATTTGTATTTAATTTGCGGAAGTATGATCACGTCTCTTCCTACCGCTCGCAATTAAATTGGCTCTCGATACGTGATCGTAGGTCATGCAGAATTCTTTGCACGCTATACTCAATTCTGAATGACTCAAATTATCCCCAGTATTTGGTATCCAAATTCGTGCTAAGGGCTGACGCACATGACAGATCGCTTCGCTCCACGGAAAACCTGATGTTGTCATTTCCACCGCACCATTCAGGCTTTATGTCGAAGTCGTTTACTGTGACTGCTATTCGTTTATGGAACAGCTTACCAGAAAAAAATAGGAAATCTCCTTCGCGAAACACTTTTAAAATTGTTCTGAAAAAATACTATCTAAATCAAAGCAATAATGGTTGATTTTTGGAATCTTCATATTATATTATATTATATTATATTATATTATATTATATTATATTATATTATATTATATTATATTATATTATATTATATTATATTATATTATATTATATTATATTATATTATATTATATTATATTATATTATATTATATTATATTATATTATATTATATTATATTATATTATATTATAAATCAAATCAAATCAATTTTATTCAAGTAAACTTCACAATGAAGCGTTTTTGAATCGTCAATAATCAAATACTACCACCGTTTCGGAAAGCAGCTTCTAGCGAGAAGAAACGGCAAGAAACTCGCATAGTTGCTCTTTTCAAATAAACACATTTACAATGCTGTTATTGACAGTAATTAGCGTCCTATGATGGAACCCGAGCCTAACTCCAGGCGTTTCTTTCTAAAAAGTACTCTTTTAATGAATAGTATGATTTATTTATTAATTTAGTCTTAATAATATTTTTAAATTTTGAAAATGGTAAATTGATTATATTTTCCGGTATCTTATTATATATGCGTATACCATTGCCCAAAAACGTTCTATTTACCGTATGCAAACGGAAACTGGGGGTTACAAGTTTATTCTTATTTACATCAGCATTGATAGAATAATTTTTAATATTCTTTTGTATAAAGATTATATTATCATAAATATAGTGTGAAACAGCCGTTAATACACCTATTTCTTTAAATTTTTCGCGTAATGATGTCCTGGAGCTAATATTGTAAATAGATTGGATAGCTCTTTTCTGTAGAATAAAAACAACTTCAATCTCTAATGCATTACCCCATAACAACATTCCATATGACATAATACTGTGAAAATTACTAAAATAAACTAGTCTAGTCCGTAAGTTTTCTAATTATTTTTATTGCATAAATGGCACTACTTAGTTTTCTTGCCAGGGCATACAAATAGGTGCCCCACTGCAGTTTGGAGTCAAGGGTTATCCCTAAAAAGACCGTCGACTCAACAAACTCAAGCCTTTCATTTTTCAAAGTTATTGCAGAAGGATTTGATTTGACATTTGGCAAGGAAAACAAAACACATTTAGTCTTTTTAGCATTTAGTACTAAATTATTTATGTCAAACCAACCAAGAACCCGCGACAGAGCACTGCTTACAACGTCATAGTTGTTTATTTTTCTATCAAGTTTAAAAATGAGGGATGTATCATCTGCAAACAGTACAATATCGCAAGTATTTTTTACGAAATAAGGTAAATCATTTATATAAATTAAGAACAAGAGAGGTCCCAAAATTGAACCCTGTGGTACACCCATTTGCGCCACAGCGACATTTGATTTTGCACCATTAACCACAACCTTCAAAACTCTTTCACTAAGTTAGGAGGAAATTAATTTCAATGCAGGGCCCCTGATACCATAATATTTAAGCTTTTCTAGGAGAATATCATGCCTAACGCAATCGAAAGCTTTTGATAAATCACAAAAAACTCCAATAGCGTTTTGTGACTTTTCCCATGCATCATAAATGTGCTTAACAAATGCTACACCCGCATCAGCAGTCGAGCGACCCTTAGTAAAACCAAACTGTTGAGAATGCAATAGCTTATTCGAGTTAAAGTATAATAGCAATTGATTAAGCATGACTTTCTCAAAAATTTTACTTAATACTGGCAAAATAGAGATCGGTCTGTAATTGTATGGATCATTTTTATCACCGGACTTAAATAATGGGATTACTTTACTTAATTTCAACATATCAGGAAAAATACCAGATTGTACACATTTATTAAAGATGATAGCTAAATAAGGAGCCAAGTCGACAATTACATTGTTAATAATTGTGACTGATAAATCCCATAGATCACTGGTTTTTTTCAGATTTAATGTTTTAAATATTTTTAATATTTCGTACGGAGTTATATTCTCAAAAGAAAATTCTAACTCATTCTGGGGAACATAACATTTGAGTAGGTCTAAATTCATCATTAGGAGACGCATTAAGTCCTTTAGTAATATTCAGAGGAATATTAGAGAAATATTCTTCGAATTCATTGGCCACATCTAGATCTTTGCCTACAATTTTGCCTTTTATACTAAGAGATAACTGCCCTGCATCAAACTTCAACCTACCTGTTTCCGAACTTATAATATCCCAAGTAGTTTTCATTTTCTTATTAGATTTTAAGATTTTATTTTTAATATGCAACGAACGAGCTGTTTGACAAACTTGTTTAAATAACTTGGAATATTTTTTAACAAAATTGATAAATTTACAATCATTTATTATATAATATATATTATATTATATTATATTATATTATATTATATTAAAATCAAAATCAAAATAAACTTTATTCAAGTAGGCTTTTATAAGCACTTTTGAATCGTCATTTTACAATTAAGTGAAGCTACCACCGGTTCGGAAAGTAGATTCTACCGAGAAGAACCGGCAAGAAACTCAGTAGTTACTCTTTTTTAACATTTAAAAAATACAACGTCATGTTAATTAAATACAATTATTTCAATTAATGTATCCTGCTTGGAAGTCAACAGGTATTAACTCCACGCTTTTTTGTCATCTACAAAATCTTGTATCGAATAGTATGCTTTTTCTACCAATGTATTATTAACAAACGATTTGAATTTACTAAACGGCAAAGTTAAAAATTTCTGCGGAATTTTATTATAGAAACGGATACCTTGCCCCAAGAAGGATCCATTGACTTTGCGGAGTCGGAAACTTGGCGTTATAAGTTTATCCTTACTTCTAGTGCATATACAATGATTATCACTGATTTCATCAAAGTGATCAATGTTACTGTGAATATACATGATATTGTTGTAAATATATTGCGACGCAACAGTAAGTATTCCTACTCTGTTAAAAACATTCCGAAGAGAGTCTCTAGCTCCAAGATTATAAATAAACCGAATTGCTCTCTTTTGTAAAATAAAGACAGATTCAATATCTGCAGCGTTACCTCAAAGTAATATGCCATATGACATAATACTGTGAAAATAACCAAAATAAACTAAACTAATATTATATTATATTATATTATATTATATTATATTATATTATATTATATTATATTATATTATATTATATTATATTATATTATATTATATTATATTATATTATATTATATTATATTATATTATATTATATTATATTATATTATATTATATTATTTATTTACTACATCACGTCTGTACATTCTCGACGTTTGAGTCGGTTTTAATAAATACTCCGTCCCGATCTCCAGAAAAAGAGTATTTATGTCCCCTCCTATTTTATATTTAAAACCTAATACATGGTTATAATTTTTTTTTTATTAATGTTTTTTTTTGTTTCTAAATACATTTTTCTTAATATTAAATAACAATTAACATCTAAGCGTACTTCTAAATTAAAAAATTAATGATTACAGACTTCTTTTCAATTTTGGGTTCACAGCATGTACAGTTCAATAAAGTAAAAGGATCAAACGCATTGATTATTGTGAGTAGGTAATATAAGTGTACCAAACTGTTAATATTAATTACTTAAGCGAGATTGTTAATTTTTTTATAAGTTCTACGATGTGTTGTTTGCGTGTTGTGAATGAGAGACAAATACTGTGTCTCCGAAAACTTTGCTGATTATTGTGGACGAGTGAAGTGAAGCTTGTGTTTGAAGGATGTTGATATTGACGTGTGTATCTTGCTTCTCGCAGTACCGCTTCAAGTTCTTCGTCATGGCGCCCGTAGCTCCCACTACAATTGGGATCGTCATGACTGTGGTTTTCCATAATCTGGAGAGTTCTACTTTCAGCGGATGATATTTGCTCATTTTTTCTATTTCCTTTGCTCCAATGTTTGTTGGAATAATACAAAAACTCTCCTCACAATCAATACTTTATCTCTCCTGAAGTGGTTTTCGATCCTTCCTATTCGACGATTAAAGTAAGAATGACCATTTCTAGGCTTACTCCTAGTATTTAATGTTTACACGCCCCTCCTTCGACTGTAGCAACATCCGGTTTCGATCCATTTTAAAAAACAATTTAGTCAAAACCGGATGTTGACAATTATCGCAAATTGTAACAACTATTTAAATCGAATTATTTATGCTGATAATACTTTAATACATTAAAACAATAAAATATGATCATATTAAAATAAATATGCTAACAGCTCGGCCATCAGACCTCCGGTACGTCCCCGTACCAACAAATATAAACAATCTGATTTAAATTATATAGGTATATGTAGTTAATACACAATACATGAATACGTACCACACAATACCATACAATAACTTCTTCATTTAAGTAGGCGAAATTATGGCAAATAGATCTTAATCTTTATATCTCTATCTATCGTCAGTGTCATCATCGTCCTCCTCACCATCTGTGGAAGTCTTTAGTTGAGTGCCGAGAGTCACTCGTACGAGTTCAACTCTCACCAAATCCCCCACTCCCCTATAATGGGGCGCTGCTTTCCTTTTCTCCATCGAAACAACCTCCATTTTCCATTTGTTTTACTTTTACACGGCCTCCGCTCTCCCTCCTCATGTTTTGCACTCCTTCAGATGACGCAACCACATTCGTATCTTCCAAAACATCATTGAATATCGATTCGGATACATTCACAAACTTATAACCAAAATGAAGGTTGGACGAGTGAAGTGAAGCTTGTGTTTGAAGGATGTTGATATTGACGTGTGTATCTTGCTTCTCGCAGTACCGCTTCAAGTTCTTCGTCATGGCGCCCGTAGCTCCCACTACAATTGGGATCGTCATGACTGTGGTTTTCCATAATCTGGAGAGTTCTACTTTCAGCGGATGATATTTGCTCATTTTTTCTATTTCCTTTGCTCCAATGTTTGTTGGAATAATACAAAAACTCTCCTCACAATCAATACTTTATCTCTCCTGAAGTGGTTTTCGATCCTTCCTATTCGACGATTAAAGTAAGAATGACCATTTCTAGGCTTACTCCTAGTATTTAATGTTTACACGCCCCTCCTTCGACTGTAGCAACTTCCGGTTTCGATCCATTTTAAAAAACAATTTAGTCAAAACCGGATGTTGACAATTATCGCAAATTGTAACAACTATTTAAATCGAATTATTTATGCTGATAATACTTTAATACATTAAAACAATAAAATATGATCATATTAAAATAAATATGCTAACAGCTCGGCCATCAGACCTCCGGTACGTCCCCGTACCAACAAATATAAACAATCTGATTTAAATTATATAGGTATATGTAGTTAATACACAATACATGAATACGTACCACACAATACCATACAATAACTTCTTCATTTAAGTAGGCGAAATTATGGCAAATAGATCTTAATCTTTATATCTCTATCTATCGTCAGTGTCATCATCGTCCTCCTCACCATCTGTGGAAGTCTTTAGTTGAGTGCCGAGAGTCACTCGTACGAGTTCAACTCTCACCAAATCCCCCACTCCCCTATAATGGGGCGCTGCTTTCCTTTTCTCCATCTAAACAACCTCCATTTTCCATTTGTTTTACTTTTACACGGCCTCCGCTCTCCCTCCTCATGTTTTGCACTCCTTCAGATGACGCAACCACATTCGTATCTTCCAAAACATCATTGAATATCGATTCGGATACATTCACAAACTTATAACCAAAATGAAGGTCAACTTACCGTTGTATTAAGTCCCATTTGGATCCCAGGCACGAATTCATCCCATGCTCTTTCATCTCTTCCATGTGATTTTGTAGCTAGCGCGTCTAATATTATACTATTGTATCCCTCGACTTGGCCACTTGATCTTGGCACCGCAACGGCGTTTAAAATATGCTTGATCCCAGTACCTTGTATAAATTTCTTAAAGGCCAGACTCGTGAAGCAAGAGCCACGGTCTGTAATAAGCCTTGTCGGTGCGCACAAATAGCTTATGTGATCTTTCATTGTTCGCACCGCAGTTGTTGCCCTTGCACTTCTCACTGCAGCAATGTTCACAAACTTAGTGAAGCTGTCTATAATCTATGCCACGTCAATACTTTCGTTTTTGCTTGAATTCTCGAGAATGTTCCCGATTGCTGAAATGTCTTCATCCACCATCCGAGCAGTACTGAGCCATTCATCCGTTTCTAAATGAAATAAATCCAAAACACGTGCTTCAGCGGCTGCTGCTTCAAATGGGTTATGGCTTAGAGCATCAACCCTTCCCCTCCCCGTATTCAATTTCAAAATCAAACTCCTGCAATTGAATCCACAAACGTGCTATGCGTGGTACCAGATCTCGTTTAGTAAGAGTTGTCCCTAAGGCGTTGCAATCTGTAAAAATTTTGAAGGGTTTTCCAATGAGATATACGCGAAACCGGTCCAATGACGTAATAACAGCAAGAGTCTCTACTTCAAATGAGTGTAATTTTTGCTCATCTATAGTTGTTTTACGGCTGACATAAGAAACTGGACGTAATAAACCTTCTTTGTCCTTTTGTAACAGAAAACCGGCTACGCCATTCTTGCATGCATCAGTATGAAGTTCGGTCTCAGCGTGTGGATCATAAATGGCAATAACTGGCCTGTTAATAAGCGCCTTTTTGAGAGTTTCAAATGCTGTTACTTGTTCTAAGGGCCACTCAAAAACGTCTGAAGAAACTAGCAAGGCCCATAAAATTGACGTACCTCGTGTTGACCTTTCGGGGTACAAATTTTTGCTACTGCTTCTGTTTTTGCACTACCGGGTCGAATGCCATCACTTCCCACCTTGAAGCCTAAAAAGTCAATTTTTTTTGTAAAAGCTGAAGAAAAAATGCTGGACGAAGGATGGAGTTGTTATCGTTACGGGGTCTGACGGTAAGCGTCACCGTATCGTCACAACAGCAGAGCTTAACTCAATCAATTGCAAGCCGAATTACATGCCCTCGGCAACTAATCTTGCTGCTGCTGCTGGTACCAGTACTGTCGGTGTCGACTCAATTTCAAAATCGTCCAACTCCACTCAGGTTATGCGAAGTAAGAGAACCGTTAAAAAGTAAGTTTTCGTTTTATTAGTAGCAGTTTGTCGTCGCTCCATTAAATTGTTCTGTTATTAATTTATGTCATCTATTTTTGTTTAGTTACTATAATTATATTTCGGATAAAATTAGTGTTAATTTGCTAACATGTCGGTATAATTATATTCAGTTCAGTTATAATTATATTATGTTGTTGACTGAAGGTATAATGTCAATTGTCAACAATCTGACGTTTGATCTGCGTTTAGTAACTGCATTGATAAAACTAACTACTGCCTATGTAGTTAGCATTTTTATTTTATGAGGCAGTTTTTTGTTTTTAGTTTAATTCAATTTTTTTTTTTATGTTTTTCTCTCTACTTACTAGTTTATTTTTTATATTTAATGTTATTAGAAATTAAATCGTATTTTTATTTTGTTTATTGGTTACTTAGTGTGGTGCTTTACTAAACACTGATTTATAACTTGTTTTTATTTCTGTTTTAATGTTGTATCCGGTTCTTATGTTTTACTATATTTGTGATAAAAAATATCCTTGTAATTGCTTACTCACAAACGGCTGGCGGGATGGAGGAGTAGCTTATTAGAACTCAATATTCTAGTATTTTGATTTATTTTGGTATTATTATACTATTTAATTATTTTTACTTACATATATATAATATTAACTTGTATTTACATTAATAGTATGATTTCAAGCGTTCACAGCGTAAGTGACTCGAATGATAATAGTATCTATCTTAGTGACTCAGTATTATCTACTGATGATAGTTTTCACAGTGCTTCTCTTCCTCTTAATTCTCTTTTAGACTCAACTTTCTCTGGTGTTTCTAGAAACTTCAATGTAGTGCATATAAATGCGCAGAGTATTCCATCTCATTACCCTGATTTCCTATCCTCCTTCGACAGTAAAAATATCCATGCCATTCTTGTATCCGAATCTTTTTTGAAACCAAGTTTACCCTCGACGTCTTACTGTTTGCCTGGCTACCATCTGATCCGGAACGACCGAACAGGTAAAGGTGGTGGTGGTGTGGCAATATACCTCCGCAGTCATATCCCCTTTACAATTTTAAGTAAATCTCCTTCACAATACTCTGAGTCATCGGAACACATCTTTATTGAGGTCTTATTCGGTCATCTCAAACTACTACTGGGCGTATTTTATAGTCCGTCACTCAATATTAATTATTTTAATAATTTTGAAATGTTATTAGATCAATTTAGAACTTCTGTCGATCACACCATAATTATGGGTGATTTTAACACCTGCTTGATTAAAGACGACCAACGTGCCCGACGACTTAAGAATATAATCGATAGCTGTAACCTTAATGTACTTCCAACGAATGCGACTCATTTTTTTCCGAATTGTTCTCCCTCACTATTGGACTTAATGTTTGTTTCCTCTCTCAGTCATGTTGACGTCCATGGTCAGTTTCCCGCAGAGGCCTTTTCCTACCACGACTTAGTTTATTTATCCTATAGAATTCGGCCTCCGCGAGCGAAGCCAACTATAGTGATGCGGCGTAATTTTCAAAAGCTTAATAACACCAATTTCATGAGCGATTTAAACAATATCGACTGGAATGCTATTTATAATGCCAGCTCAATTGATGAAAAAATTAGCATATTTAATTCTCTCTTAACCGATTTATTGGATGTACATGCCCCATTAAGACCTATTAAGCTTAAGCACTTACCGGCTCCTTGGCTAACTCAGGATATTAGAGCACTCATGGCTAAGCGTAATGCTGCGAAGGCCAAATATAAAAGAAATCCAACTACTGACAACTTGGAAAAATATAAACATCTACGAAATCGTTGCAATAAACTCTGTCGTGATGCTCAGCGTAAGTTTATTGCAAATGCTATTGATAATAGCGGTACATCCAAGGTTTGGCGGTTTTTGAAATCGCTGGGAATCGGTCGTCAGCGGGAAACCATTTCTTTTAATATCAAACTTGATGATCTTAACAGACACTTTCTTTCTTCTTCTTCTATAAATATGTGTGACAAACTTAATACAATCAACTTTCTTCATACACTGCCTATCCCTGATAACCCTCCTTTCGAATTCAGCTCTGTCACCATTAGCGAGTTAAGGAAGCACATCCTTAGTATTAAATCAGACTCAACTGGCTGTGATGAAATAAGTCGAAAACTTATTCTCCTTACCCTCAACAATATTGTACCTATTTTATGTCATATATTTAATTACTCCCTGTCAACTGGTACTTTCCCTTCTATTTGGCGCAAAGCTCTAGTGATTCCTATTCCTAAAGTTTCCAATCCCTTGTTACCTTCTCATTTTAGACCTATATCTGTGCTTCCTTTTCTCTCGAAGGTGCTAGAACGTGTAGTCCATTCTCAACTAAGCCAATTCCTCTCTATAAATAAAATCCTCTGCCCTTTCCAATCTGGGTTTAGAAAAGGCCATAGTACAGTTACAGCACTCACCAAAGTATGTGACGATATACGTAACGGAATTGACAACAAATGCGTAACTATACTAGCTCTTCTTGACTTTTCGAATGCTTTTAATACTATCGACTATGACATATGCTTGGCAATGCTTGAATCTCTAAACATAGGTTCTATTGCTGTTGATTGGTTCCGTTCTTACCTGTTCAATCGACAGCAATGCATAACGGCAAACAGTAGGTCTTCACCTTTTTTAGATATCCCTTCCGGTGTCCCGCAAGGTGGTGTACTCTCTCCTCTTCTCTTTTCTATTTTCATTAATACTCTCTCTACACTTATCTCTTCATCCTATCATCTATATGCTGATGATCTTCAAATATATGTTACCGCTCCCTTGGACGGTATCGACGAGGCTGTTGCAACTTTGAATAATGATTTGGTAAAGATCAGTGAATGGTGTAGATCTTACGGTCTCCAACTGAATCCAAGGAAGTCGCAAGTAGCTGTTTTTGGCAGTCCTAAGCTTCTGTCGAGGGTCAAAGACAAAATCCTATCTCCAATCATGCTTGATGGCCACACACTACCGCTGCAAGAAACTGTTAGAAATCTTGGACTACTTCTGGATGCTTCCTTATCCTGGGTACCTCAGGTTGCAGAAATGAGTCGTAAGATGTATGCCATCATTGGTTTTTTAAGGCGATGGAAAAATCTACTACCCATCAAGGCTAAGATCAGCTTAGCCAATGCATTTCTTTTTCCAATATTAGATTATGCCGACGCCTGCTACATTGATTTAACTGAAGACCTTCTGAATAAATTAGAACGGCTGCAAAATTTGGCCATTAGATTCATATTTGGCCTGCGTAAGTATGATCACGTTTCGCAGTATCGGTCTCAGTTAAAGTGGCTGCCAATCAGGCTTCGAAGAAACTTGCACGCCTTATCTCTTCTCTATGCTATTTTATATGTTGAGCATACACCACCTTACCTTAAAGAACGCTTCAAATTTCTTGGGTTTGATAGCACACACAACCTGCGTTCTAGTGAGGACAACAAACTTGTCACACCCTGCAGTCGGACACAAACCTACAGCAACTCTTTCACCGTGAAAACCGTCAAACTCTGGAATGCACTACCCACTGATATACGGCAGTCTAAATCCTTGGCAATATTTAAGCATCGTTTGAGAAACTATTACCTATCCATATCTAAATAATGTATGCAAGTATGTAATAATATGTAGTTTATATTTATGTATATATGTATGTATATTTTAATATATATTATATTTCTATGTATGTATTATTGGTATGTAGTTATGTGTAGTTTATTACCTTATACCTTAGTATAAATATTATTATATTGTACTTTTCCTCATTCTTTCATATATTTTTCTTCACTTACCTGTTTTCGTTCTAAGCTCCTATCACCAAAGGTTGTCTGTGAGAGATCGCTATAAGTGATAAGACCGCCTTTGCGCACCATGTACTTATTTTATGTTTTATATTTCCCCTTTTTTTCCGTGTGTTGTGCAATAAAGCATTTTAAATAAAAAAATAAATAAATAAAAAAGCAATTACATTTCCTGAAATTTAACGTGAGTCCACCTTCACGCAAAAGTTCTAATACTTTTCGTAGGCGTGACATTCCTTCTTCGAAGTTGTGAGCTGGAATAAGGATATCGTCCATGTAGATCATGGCTAACTTTACTTCTGCATCCGCTAACACTTTATTTATGGTGCGCTGAAACACAGATGGCGCATTAACTAGTCCAAACGGCATTCGTAAATACTCGAATTGTTCATCGGGTGTTACAAAAGATGTTTTCGGTCAAGATTCCTCAGATATTGGTATTTGGTAGTATCCAGATGCGAGATCCAATGATGTAAAAACATATGACCGGCAAGGAGATCCAGTTGGGTTTGCTCTGTATGTGGCAGCCGATAAGGACGATATACGACTGGATCACAGTCTTTCAATTTAATTTGCATTTCAGTTACTGTGGTAAGTCCTAAGTCTTTGAGTCCTGTCGAAAAACGTTTACTAAATTCTTCTAATAAAGTTTTCAATTGTGCTGCTCGGCTTGTAGTTATCATTGCATTGCCATAGTCGTTCATAACCATTGATAAGTTACATACATTGTTGAGGCCTTTCACGGGTAATGCGCGAGTCATTAGTGTATTCTTCTAGAATTCTATTTTATTCTTTTTTTTGGAAGATAAGTTGGAAGAGATGGATCAATCAACTTCCGTTGCCTTTATGAACCTTATACTCATACTCTTTCAGAGCTTCAATAAATTGTTCCAAAATACGTGAGGCAGAACTGCTATTATCTTCAATACCTTTAGATTGCCTTCGATTGTTTTTATTTCTGCCTTGTTTGGTCGAATGTTTGTAAGAATGATTGTCATGAAAATGTTGGGGCTCTGTATTCGGTTATTCTGCTGCACGAAATCTAGTGCCATTACAGACAGCTGCTATGTACGCTGCTGAATAAATTATTGTATGGACTGTGTTGAAATTTTGGTCAGAATTTAAATGTTTCGGTACTATTGTGTTATTCAGGTAATAAACAATTTGTGAAAGTTTTCGTGATGATTTTTGTTTAGGTATATATGGTCTTGTCTCTGGGTTTGTGTCAATAAACTGTGCCATTGCATTATTAAACTCCGTTTCAACTTTTTGTAGTAGATGATTTTCAAGATCTGTATCTTTAATCAATGTTGAAAGTTGTGCTTGTGGTTGTATTTGTGTGAGTGCGCTTGACGTATCTTTAGAAATTTCTGGTTTGTTATTATCTAAATTTTGTGACGTTATATGTTTTTCCGGGGTATGAGGTAGGTGTGCATTTAATTCGGCTAATTTTTGTTCTACTTCTCTTTTTAATATATTTAACTTATTGATGTTTGTTTTATTACTGAATAATAGTCTTCTTTGATTAGCAATTCTCTGTTCTGTAATATGTGATAGATGTGGATATTTTTTTACAAATAGTTCATGCAATTTTCTTCTTTGATCTCCTAGTCGTTGTCGACTGGCCTGCATTTCGGGGAACTTGCTATCAAACTATATATACCATATAACTTTATGTAGGGGCTCTAAATAGGTATTCATACGTGTCGTCTCACACTTGGTTATTATTAGATATGTGCGCCATATGAATCGGTTCATATCTTGAGTCCATTTTTTTCGCGCACGTGGGAGATCAGCAGTGGGTACAGGCCCACAGGGTTGGTGGCGAGTGCCTCCTGTACAACAGCTGTTGAACTTGTTGATCGTAATTAATATGAAGATGATGGTGATGAGTTTAATGAACGAAATAAACTATGAGTGAAAGAAGGAGATGGTATATTAGAATAGGGTGAGTGCTCCGAGGATAAATTGGATGATGATGAGGATGATCGTTCGGCTGTAGTAGATTTTTGGAACCCGCCTGCTCAGTCCCCCGTCGCCAACGGTTCGCATGCTGTGACATCCAGCGTTAGCTCCAGATGTGCCCCAGCGACCCCCGGGCAGCGGCCGTAAACTATATATCTTATTTCGACTTTTATTATTATTATTTTTATGTGTAAATTTTACTCAGCATAATTTTGCCGGATTCAGGCGACATACACGGGCCTAGGCCAAGTGCACATCTATCTTAAAATGGGGTATTTGATTGGATTGGTGGAGTATTTTGGGATAGAAATTTTCTCACTATTCTGCAAATATTTAGTATGGTAGCTTTCTGTAGCTGGATGAATGTATTTTTAGGTAAATCTAAAGTTTTTAAGGCCTGGTGACGCTGTTTTGAGTATGACTATGACTCCTGTTGTAGATAAGACTATTGGAACTATTACTGCGTTCTGCAACCTCCACATCCTCACTATTTCATCTCTGAGCTCGTTATATTTGTTGAGTTTAGTGGCAATTGTGGCTTGTATATTGTGAGTATTTGGTATTGCATGGATAATGTCTATTATCTGTGCTGTTTTGTTTATTTTATCTACAAGTGTTATGTCTGGTCTATTGTAATGTGTAGTCTTATCTGTTAGGATTGCTCGATCATAGTACAACTTGTGGGTGGTATTTTCTAATATAGTCTCCGGATTATACTTATAGTAGGGTTGAGTTGGTTGACCGGATGGTAATGTATTGAATTTTAGAGCCAGTTTTTGATGAACAATATTTGCGATTTGATCTTATTATTATTATTATTACTATTTTTGGACTATTTATCTCCTAAATAATGGGGCAAATATTCCAGTCACACGGGTCAATGACCAAGTGTATCTGGGGAGTGAAAAAGTCAGTCAGTACAGTCAGTCAGCTCATTATCAGATTCTAAAAACTTACGTACTATTCGACAAGTATTTAAAATAGCAGCTTTGTGCATGGTGATTTATGTGAGAGGTGGTAAATCAAGAATTTTTAAACTTTGGTGTAAGTGTTTAGTAGGTATGACTCCGGTAGTGGAAAGCACGATAGGGACAATAAAAACCTTATTTAAATTCCAGATTCTAATTATTTCTTCTTTTACTTCTGAATATTTATTGATCTTTTCCGTAATAGCTTTTAATAAGTTATGTGTGTTTGGAACAGAAACATCAATTAAGTAAGCTATTTTAGATGATTTGTTAACTAAAGTTATATCCGGTCTATAGTAATGAATCGTTTTGTCAGTAAGAATTGATTATTATTATTATTAGAGAGAGATAGGCATATTTCACTTGTCGCTATCTCGAACATCACGCCACCAGTAGTGCCAGTCAACAACCCGAGCGACGCGGATGCACGTACTTATTAAGGGATGCATTTTTTTTTATATTTTGCAAGATTTTGATGTATTTTTTTTCGTAAATGCAACTTAATATTACTTGAATTTATTAACAATATTTATTTAACTTTTATTTACTGGAATACTTACATAATAAGCTGCTAAATAACAATGACGTTATCGGCAAAAGTAATATAACCTAAGATATTTAACTCAATATTTTTTTTCGATTTGGCGGGGTAAAAGCGAACACTCCATGTCAGGTAATCTCGAACGTTCGTCATTAGCCCATCATTTAGTTGATTCCCAGTTAATCTAATTTGTATTATTGTTCCAGATGCCTCGTAATTACAAATGAAAAACAGTGAAGAAATACAGTCAAGAAGATCTCAAAAAGGCTGTGAATGATGCTCAAACCAATAAACTTACCATCGGCAAAGCTGCAGAAATTTATAATGTTTCAAAAACTACAAATTTTGTTCACCTAAAGAAGCCAGTGATTAAATTGCTAATAGCTGGTCGAAAAACTTTATTCACAGGCGAGCAAGAAGCCGAACTCGGTGATTATACAGGGTTATTGGTAAATCGATGTATATCCGTTAGGAGGTGATAGGGGTGACTATTTGCAATAATTCTAACTCCCATATGCATAATCCAAATCATTTTTGAGTTATCACGTTTTTTTAATTTTTTTTTTCCAAAATTTGTCAAAATGCAACTACAACAGTTTATTTAAAAAAGTGTAAAATGCGAGACAGAAAACGAATTTATTTCGATATTTTTTGATTTTTTTTTTCCTCAAAAATGCCTCAAAAACTAAAAACATCTTTATGAAACTTGGCCTGCAGATTATTTTACAAACATAACCGTTTTCTTAGCTTTCCAAAATTGTATAAAAGGAAGGAAATTATTTCAAATCAATCGAAATAAAATCACCAGAAAGGACGCTGGTGGACATTCGTATTCGAACATGAACGAATTCGTACTAAAGGTCGCTCTATAAAATTCTCACAAAATTAACTAAAAATAAAAACAAATGAAAAAAAAAAACTTACTGACTAAACTGAAATACTTGATACAAATTTAAAATAAAATTTAGAAACAGAATCAGTTCAATAGCTAAGTTATAAAAAAGATATTTTGTAATATAGCCTAAATAAAGTATTAATAAGCGAATCTGAGAAACTCTCTATAACAGAGAGCACAGTACACACAACATGTTCTACAATGAATAATGTAGGATTCTATCCTTACTATTATCCTCACGAAGAAGTCTCTAAAACGAAAATTATTTTTAATAAATTTGTGCTTAATGCGGATCCTGAAGTCGAGTCTTGTTTGGAAAAGAACTCTGAACCATTAGAAGCCAAATTCGATCAAGATGGGATTACTACTATCATAATGACATGTTCCTTGGAGTGAGAAAGTATACAAAAATATCCTCATGTGATGTCCTCCTCGAAGATTTACTTATAGAAAGAAGATTACTAGACAAAATATTATATACCAGAGAGACAGAGGTTATGCATAAATTAGTATTAATGTTACGCGATCTTTGACAGCCAATTTAATAACCATTAGAAGCCAAATTCGATCAAGCCACCCGTACACTGCGACGAGGTACCCTCCGCCGTTCTACCAGCGTCACCAGTAGCAGACAGTACTGTGAAGCTTAGTTAGGCTGAAACACAAGGTGAACATGAACTTACTATAGATATACGACAAGTTTTTTAACCTTACGAATATATCGAATGTAATAGTTGTAAGGGGCAAAAATAAAATAAGCTCAAATGTGTTAGATTTATTTGAATCATAATTGACAATGTTTCGAAAATGATTTCTCTGCACTCATGGTGTTTGGATGAACGGTACTCCCACTGCTATCACACTGAACGGGTTGGCTATTTTGTACTTCGATCGTAGATTCTTAAGCCGGGTACCTGATTAATTGTCTTAGATTATACGTTTCTACTATAATACTTCGTAGTTTATATGAAAAAAAAGACTATTTACGTTCAGTAGAAAATAGGGAACTCTTGGCTCACCGGTCGCAGCAACGCCTTAGATTTACTCACATCGTAAAAATGACATCTTTTCTTTTGTTACTAAATTAGTGTTATTATTTGATGTGATATTACTTTCAGAGTAATGATATTTTAATTAGTATATGAATATATTTTTATACAACTTTTAAGTTTACATTCCTTAGCGATCACGAATGACTTGCAGTGATTTTTAATAGAAAGTGCCATATGGACAACGAAGTAAACAGCAGAATTGGAGCAGCTGCTGCAGCCTTTGGCAGACTTCGTCTCAAGGTTTTCCGCTCACACAACATAAAGCTTTTTACGAAAGGAGCGGTGTACGAGTATCAAGTTTAAGGCCCGACTACCTGTGGCCATTCATTATAATTATGTCGGAGGGGTGCTGACCTGCAGTAAATGTGATCGTATATGCGCTGCGAAAATTGGCTATGTCAGTCACTTGAGAACACACAACAGAACTTCTCAATAGTCAGATCCCAGTCACTGTGACCAAATACGATCGGGATATGGAAAACGATAACAATTTTTTGATTTTTTTTTGATTTTGTAGTTTACCGCAATTTGTAAAAAAAATACCGGTAACCTATGTCAAAAATGTATACAGAGGGAGTAATGGGCATCTAGACGTGCAGGTGGTTTGGGCATGTCTAACGCTCCCTCCTATTATGTTCAGTATATGAGGATTTTTAAGTATTGTTAAATACAGAAAGATGCCGTTTAAATTCAAAAAGAAAGGTTTGCGACGGGAAATTCCTAACGATTTAATATAACCAGCCAAGAGGTATCAAAGTATCAAAAATAAAACCAGCAGCTGATAAATATGAAATCCCTAGATCAATTTTGCAACGGTAACTAAAACAAGATTCTATAAAGGATTCTTCGCACACTATAAACTTACAAATTTTCACTGACGAAGAAGAACAAAAATTGTCAAGTTACATGATAGTTTGTTACAAACATAATTATGGGTTGACAAAGATACAGGCGAGTAAATTGGCCTATGACTATGCTGTAGCCAGAAAGACGACTAATATACCCGATAATTGGACCATGAAAACAATCGCATCTAAGGGCTGGATAAGGGGATTTCTAAACAGGCAATCTCACTCATCTATATATACGGAAACCAGAAGCTACATCGTTGTCACGTGCAACAAGTTTTAACAAAACAAATGAAGATATTTTTTTCGAAAATTTAAAAACAGTCTTTGAGACATTATTTTGGCCTCGAAGCTACATATAATATAGATGAAACAGGGTTGACAACTGTTCAGTGTACAAAAAGAGTGATTGCTTCAAAAGGCTCGAAACAAGTTGGACAAGCAAGAGATCATCTGCAGAGAGAGGCTCACTTGTCACAATATGCTGTGGAATCAATGCTATTGGAAATTCAAACACCTGTAACTGATGAAGCGTTACCGTCCAGAAATGATCAAATAATCCAGCCAACTTCAACTCAACTTAATAATAACATTGATGTCGCTGATGCTTCAACGTCATTTGCTACAGATCAAACTGCCCAGTATACGCTGGAGGCGTATCCCGTGGATGGCGGAGAGGCAGGTCTTGGTCCAGAAAATTGGGCAAAATCTCTCCCTGCGGGCAGTCGTGTCGACGATGCTACGCAGGGAATCGGCGTGGGAGGCCGTAGTATGCTTCTGTGAGACCGTCATGGTCCAGAAGGAGATTGCGGATCAGGTCGTCCTATAGATCTATAGATAGAATAAATAGGGAATTCCCTCCAGTCGTGGTTGTGTGAGATGGGGGTCTCACGCATCCGTTTCATACGGCTGAGAGGAAGACAGCAGTCCGGGGCCATAACCGGGTGTACGCGTGCCAACGAGAGGTGCGGGGAGGGCGAGACCATTCTTCACCCTCCTGAGTCGTGCTCCGCCAGCCACGAGCGGAACAACGCACGGAAGGGGCAGCGGACGTGCTACGAAAGCGATCCCGCAGCCGCTCCGTGTCCGTGCTGATGGCGGCCATCGCAGGGTTTTTAGTAAGTACAATCTCACATAACCCGACATCCTCCCCCAGGAGTCGGGTATCTATGAAGATTTTCCCTGAGTTAAAAAAAAAAGATCAAATTACAATTCAAGTCGCTGAAGTTGTAACCCCAAAGGCTAGTCCTAGAAAACTGATTGACGACCTCCGTGGTCGAGTGGTGTGTTCACCGGTTTTCATGGGTACGCCACTCCGAGGTCCCGGGTTCGATTCCCGGTCGAGTCGATAGATTACCATTAGTTTTCTATGTTGTCTTGGGTCTAGGTGTTTGTGGTACCGTCGTTACTTCTGATTTTCCATAACTCAATATCGTCCCCAAATAGTAACTATTAAAGGGTATGAATCAGTCGTATATTATGCTAAATCAGGAGTTCCTCAGGGTTCTCACTTAGGTCCACTGTTTAGTATACATCAATGATATCACTCAATACATACGTCATAGCAAATATTCCCTCTTTGCTGAAGATCTTAAAATATATCAGACAGTTAAATCATGCTGTGACGTACAATTAATCCAAAAAGATTTGAATGGTATTCACCATTGGTGTGCACTCAATAATATGAAATTAAATCCAAAAAAATGTTACCACATTCGTTTTACCAAAATGGAAATAATCGCTTGTCCAGCTGAATACACAATTAATGGAGAATCGGTTGAACAAGTTGATGACGTTCGTGATCTCGGGGGTTATAATCGACAAAAAACTAACATTTGTTCCTCATATTGAAACCATAGTCAAGAAGGCATCACAAATGATCGGTTTCATAAAAAGAAACACAAAAGCTTTTAACAGTAATACCAAGATTTCCCTATATAATGCTCTTGTACGAAGTCTTCTTGAATATGCGTCCCAAGTATGGAACCCCACGTATATAGTTCATTCACAGAGAATAGAAAACTTACTACGTGCATTTACCAGATCTCTTGCTTTTAATTGCAGTGGATTATCACACAGAACACCATATGACACGCGTCTAAATTTCTTTAAAATGGAAACCTTGTCTAAACGTCGGCAAATGCATGACCTGATATTTTTATATAAAATTATTAACGGGGTAGTCAAAAGTGAGCACCTTCTGTCGTACATTAACATCTCAGTACCCGTTAGACCTCCTAGAAAGCTTATTTATAAAATATTTCATACAACGGTCTCTCGCACTAATGTCGGCAAACATTGTCCTATGAATAGACTTTGCTCTGAGTACAACCAACTCCATGTTCCAAGATCCCGCATCTTGACATATTTTCTTATGCCTTGCCCAGATTTAAGAATAAAATCTATCAATAAAAAATTTCGTCTGTAGTCACATTTTATCACTGTACTGTTCCTAAGATATAATTGTTCTATTTTCCATTTGTGGTTTTACATATTTGTTTTGTTTATTATTATTTAGGTCTTATGATTTTTCTTTAATATATTTTTTTAATCATTACTTAAATTCAACAGGTAGACAATAAGTTTTTTTTTTTTCTTTGTGTGAATGTTGTGTACATCTGTAATTGTCACTCATATCAGGTCCTAATTTTTTTTTGTTTTATATGTTATTTATAAGTGCTGAATATTTGTGATGTTGATGTACCCTTTTTAAATAAAATAAATAAATAAATAAATAAACACAAGTGCTTAGCTACTTACATTGGGATCTGAGTAATGTATGTGATGTTGTCTCATATTTATATTTATTTATTTATTTAAAAAAAAACTGATTAGAAATGTAAGGAAGAAAGGAAAGACAAGGATATTGACTGACACACTTGAAAAGAGACTCATAGAATTAGCAGAACAAGAAAGACAAGCCAATAACAGAACTAATAGAGAGAGACAGGAAAAAAAGGTTCTTAAAAATACAGAGAAGAAACAGATTCCTAAACTTCCGCCAGAACTAACGTCGAATAGAGCAGAAATAAATTTTTATAAATTAAAAAAAACCGCCTTCAAAAATGAACTAAAAAGAAAAAAATAATCAGTTACATTCATATCCAATTTACGATTTTTTAATCACCTTTCAAAGTCGGTGCCAACATTGCTATATATGCATATAGGTACATAATACATACATACAAAAACTAAATCTATTTATTGTATAGATGACACCATTAGACAAACCTTACTATCGATACATTTTTTTTTTTTTATGAAAATTTAATTTATTAATTTATATGTAATAGAGTAAATATTTAGTATATACACGTCAAACTTAAAATAGTCTCTCCTGGTTCCCACCAGACGCAAAGCTGCCCATAATGCAGGCTGCATTTCCACGCTGTACGGCAATGGACAACCTCTGCGCCAGGTAGGACCCGGAGTGACTGTCAAATCCCCTCTCTCTAAGGCGATAGCCAATCTCCCTGATTAAAGCAAGGGCATCTGACCCCCAACACCCTGACGTCTCGAACACTAGTGGCACAAATAAAAATATTTTACACAAGGAGGCATACTTCTCCCGTTTTTTTGCTGCCGCACTCTCAGCAGCTGCCCCAGCCGTCCGTGTTGTATGAGCCAGGTGAGACACTGCAAAGGTATTGACACAGGTAGCATCCCACAACAAACTCCTCCCCCTTTGCCATGGGACCAGTGTCAAACCATCTGGTGTCTTGCCATCGGAGCGACAGAGACCTGGTGGTTCCAGGACGCATGGAACATTCGCCGAAAGCAAGGCCCTCCGAACAATGTCGTTAAGAGCGTGGTGTCGGGGAAATCTCCCCGAGCATCGTCCGCAACTCAATGCGTGATGCCCATCGGCACCCACCATGGACCCGCAGATGCATCGGTGTGGTTGACAAACATCGCAGCCCAGGCGGAGAGCCACCGCCATACGCAAAGAGTCACTGTCAAGAAGAGTCCCAAAGTAGGGGGAAGGCAAAGCCTGTAACCAAGCTCCAGACTCCGCCCTCGACACCGCTCTGAGTCTGGCCAGATCCACTCCACCAGCTGCACTGACAAGTCGGTCGAGCTCAGACTTGGACCCCACATCGTCCCAAGCACGCTACCTTTCTGCAAATCCAGGAAGGGGTACATTCGGGAAGAGCGTCTCCCACTCCGCTACTCCCTCAGCAGCAAAAGGTATGATAATCCTGCCTCCATCGGAAGATAAAATTTTAGAGACCAGACTAACAACCCCATGCGCCGATGCGAGAAAGGCAGGCAGACACACATCCCTCACTCGTCGCACACCTAGACCCCCAAACCGTACAGGCAAAGAGGCTTGGCTCCACTGGGTGTCATTCAACGACACATTCAAGATGTTTTCCACTGTACACTTTAAGGAGCCGTCAAAGGAAGATATATCTTGAGGGAACAACCAGACAGGAGACGTCCTTAGAAGATAGGTAATCTGTGGTACCGCAAAACACATTTTCAACAGAGCCAAGGCTACATGCGCAGAGATCTTTGTGAGACGGTTCTGAGCAAGTAAAAGAAGACGTCTCCCGGCTTCAATAGCCTCGGGAACTGCTTCCGGAAAAATAGGTGAACCCAGAAGATAAAAGGTATCACGAGACAGCTCCTTGAGGCCAGGTAGAATGGAAGAGAAAAGAGAGAATTTATTAAAGAGGCCGGCTCCACATTGAAAAAACTCGCACTTATCTGAGTTCATCTCTAACCCTAAGTCTTTAAAGAGAGGAATCAAAGTTAGGATATCTTGCTTCACGTCTTCTGGCTTTCCCCCAATAGTACCATCATCTAGGTACCATATATTAAAAGGAGATTTTAAAGACAAGATTGCCTTGTGGATTGCCAGGCTGAAAATAAGTGGTCCAAGTGGATCCCCCTGCTGTGCACCAACTTGGGAGAGTATGAGGGAATTCTCGTAGAAGAGCTTAGAAGGGAACTGATAAACCTGTAGAAGAAATGGATAAAGAGATGGAATATTTCTACTGACCTCATCCAGGAGTACGTCCCTTTCCACTGAGTTGAACGCGTTCTTAAGATCTAATTTTATCACTAGACAATCTGCGTTCCCTGGCTCTGTTACAAATGCACGTGTTGCGTGTATTGCTCCCTCACATCCCATTTGGGTTCCGAACCCCAACTGGTGCGGCTGAAGGTATTTGGCCATATCCTCTCTAATAGCACGACACCCCAGCTTTGCCACTAAACGACGGAAAATGCTCCCCACTGCAATTGGTCTAATGCCCCCATCTTTTTTTGATAGCGCGCACAGACTCGCCCCGTACAGATATGGACAAATTTCCGGATTTAATTGCCCACTAAGAAGGAAGTTACACAAATCAACCAAAGCCCTTGTCCCCTGCAGAATTTGTGATCAGCTCTTTTAAATGAACCGGACGAATACCATCCAAACCGCCCGCTGAACCATTATGAAAACTGCTCAGAGCCTGGACTACGTCTTCCTTTTTGACTTTTAATATTTGAATGGGTTGATCCGGTGCCAGAGGAAAAGCTACTGGACGCGATGGGGATGGATGTTTGGACGTCAAGGAAGCTAGAGTTTCGGGACCAGACGGTGCCATTGTATCATCAGACATTAACAAGCGCACTGCCCCCCTCAAGTCACCTTCAAACACTTTTGACTAGATCACCTTTTGGACTGAAGACGCTCTATAGGACACATCTCCATCGACATCATCGGGTGCGCCACAGGATGTTATGTTGGCCTTCACTTTGGACGTAAGGTTACCCGAGCCCTGCAGAAGTGGTAATTTAAGCGCAGTATAAGAAAATGTAAGCAGTGTACACCAATCTGTTGTTCCATTGGTCTAAGATTGTGCGAAATTATAGGAAAGTGTATTCACTTTCCTATAATTTCGCACAATCTTCCGGCTGCTAGGTTCCTCACTCCCTTAGGAATATGCTTTAGCACCCTTACAGATCTCCTAAGTGACGCTAGACTATCAAGGACATTGATAGGAGGCTGTGAACTTAGAGATGGTGCACTTATACCGTCGTCGTTGGGTTGAAGTGACTGCTGCGCGAGAGCGGAGCCAGCAGGGAAACGAGCCACATCCTTATGTTTATGCCCAATATGTATTTTAAGCCCATGAGAGCTAAACGTTCGCGCCGAGCCGGGGCAATGAGGACACGTTAACCTTAGAAAAGGGGAACTCATGTTTTAAAAATATATATATACAATAATCATAATGGAATTCGACTACGAATACAATCAAAATATTTCAGAACACAAATATTAATATTGCCATTTAAACTATTTATAGTTGTAAAATTAATAAAAATAAATGAACAGACATAATCGTGACCAAGGTCCTAAAAAAAATTATATAAAATTAAAAAAATAATTAATTAACTGAACTTAAAAAAAGGTAAATAACAATGGAATGAGAATTAAAATACATCAAAATTATCAATACAAACAAAAAAAAAAATTAAATACTAAATGTGAATAAAATATATAATGAAATTATTAAAATGTCAAACAAAGTTATGAAATTTAAACTTTTTTTTTTCAAATTAAAAAAAAAATAATAAAAAATAATAACGATAATAATAAATAATGTGAATAAAATATTAAAAAGTCATGTCATACAATGAAATAATTAAAATGTCAAACAAAACTATGAAATTTTAAACTGTAAGAGGATGCGGATGAGGATGAGGATATTTTTCGAGAAAGAGGAGGTGGATGAGGAAGCGGTAGAGAAAGCGGATTAGGAATATAGGAAATTATAAATACTAGCGGACCCAACCGAAATTTGATTGTCCTGTTTGTTTATAATATATATACACTAAAAATATAATTAAACTATTCTCAAAACACACAATAAAGAATCATCAAAATCGGTCCAGTAGTTAACACCACACAGACACACAAAAAAGCTGAGTGAATAATACAATTTATTTTAGGAATTCAAATATAATAAGAATGCAGTCTTTATTTCTTTATTAATTATTGAAGTGGAATATTTTATTAATCAAAATAAAGGAATTGAATACTAATAAATAATCGAAATTGAGTATTTAGGTTATTTTTTACATAAAATAATTTGGACGCTGTTTCCCCTATCAACCGGTTTCATAGCTCATCATATACTAATCCAGCATTGCTAAAACGTTGTTCTTCTAAATATTACGGATCATTTTTCCACCATGGAAGACTGTTCATACATATTAATTCGTTTTTCTTTAATGTCGTTATTTAATAGTAACTTTAGTACGACACACCTAACTTCTATTGGTAAACTTTCATTTTCGTTGTCACTATTTGGTTCAGAGGCTAGCATTTCGGTTAACATTGAATCTATAATCTTACCCGTGGAAGCGGTGGCTGTGGGGCAGGATGTGTCTACTACAGCTTCAGATTCCTCATAAATTGCTCTTAAATTTTGAGGAAGCAATAGCGGAAGAGGATTTTTAATTTTTATTTATGAGGAAGCGGTATCTGTTGAGGAACCCAAAATATTGCGGAACTTTCGTATTATGAGGAAGCGGAAGAGGAATCCTCAGCAACCCTAATGTAATATATATATATATATATATATATATTATATGTACATTGTATAATTATTTACATGTAGATATTTGTATGCAATATATGTGTAATACCGACTTAGCACCACCTACCCAACTTTCATACAACCTCTCTCCTTATTTGGTTGTCTGGAAGAAATGGCTACTTAGCCATAAGACCGCCCGTTGTACTCTACAATATTATATATAATAATTGTAACATATTATAATATAAATAGTATAAATAAATAAATAAAAATAAATCCCATGACTGGTGGTCATTGTCAACGTACATAGAGATGCAAGTTATTATTGTTCTATTATAACGTTCTACTAGATTTACCTGAGGGGTATGTCTAGGAGTGAAATAAATATTAGGAATACGATATTTCCTAAACAAGGCATCAGTGACTCTTCCAGTAAACTGGGTACCATTGTCCATTAAAATAGTTTGCGGTATGCCGTGCATAAGAAATACGGATTCTTCTAGAATTTTTGCAATAATCTCTGAAGTAGCCTTTTTAATTGGAAAAAGTAAACAAAATTTTGAAAAACAACACGTAACAACTAAAATGTAGCTATTGCGGTTTTTGGTTGTAGGCAAAGGTCCCATCAAGTCAATAGAAATCATCTGAAATGGCCGTGAGCACTGCTAAGGACGACCCATTTCTCCTAAAACTTGATGATTTTGTGACTTGTAGGCTAGACATTTATCACAGGAAGTAATGAATTTAACGACATCCTGGTACATGCCAGGCCAATAATAGCGTAAGGCTAAGCGACGGTATGTTTTAAATGTGCCCAATATTCAACAGCGGTCACGACGGCTAGTGTTTCGCGCTCGGTGATACTATAGCCGGCCGCAGCAGTCAATGACTCACTCGTGTAGGCAATCGGGTGTTCTTTGCCGTCAATATTTTGAGTAAGCATTGCACCAATACCATAATTGCTAGCATCCGTATGGATCTCGAACGACCTACTATAATCTGGATACGATAAAACTGGGGCTGAAACTAAGCATTCCTTAAGTTTTTCAAAGGCGGAATCGGCTTCAGAAGTCCACTTAAAAGTTGGAGCGCCTTTCTTACAAAAAGTTAATTTATTAAGAGGTCCGGCTATGGTACTAAAACTTGGCAGCAGTACCAAGGAAACGTTTAAGGTCCTTACGGCATTTAGGTACTGGAAAATTTATTATAGCTTCAACCTTAGTTGGATCCGTACGCAAACCAAAACTAACGACGTAACCTAAATATTTAAGTTGTGATCTAAAGAAGTTATATTTATCTAAATTGATTGTTAGATTTGCTTGCTTAAGTTTTTCTAATACACGTAAAAGTAGTGTTACGTGACTATTAAAACCTTTAGAGATGATAATAATGTCATCTAAATACGCAAAGACTTTTAAATCAAAGTCCGCAAACAATAAGTCGACAAGTCGCTGTTGAGTGGCTGGAGCATTGGTTAGGCCGAAGACAGTACGCTTAAATCGAAACGTGGAACATAAAATGGCGTTTTGTCACGGTCTTCTTCAGTAATAGGAATCTGCCAGAACGCTTTCACTAGATCTATGCTAGAAAGGTAGCGTGCATATCGTAGATTATCTAGGATTTCAGATATATACGGTAGATTGTAAGCATCGCGTTTAGTAACAGAATTTAATTTGCGGCTGTCGAGGCAGAATCTGGGTTCACCATTCTTTTTGGTGACAATAAGAACGGGAGACGACCAAGCACTCTCGCATGGCTCGATCACATTTAAAGACAACATTTCATCCACTTGCTCTATTAAAATGCGCTGTTTTTCGGGTGACAGTCGGTAATAGCGCTGACGAATAGGGGAAGAGTCGCCAGTCGATATGGTGAATAATAAGGTTAGTGACGCCTAGACCTTTACGCTGAGTGGAAAAATCCTCGAATTGTTTAATAACATTATCGGCCAATAGCTTTTGAGATTCGTCTAGGTTTGTATAACCTTGTATAAGCCTTGTATAAGGCTGATAAACGAGTCGAGATGGCCCAGTGGTTAGAACGCGTGCATCTTAACCGATGATTGCGGGTTCAAACCCAGGCAAGCACCGCTGATTCGTGTGCTTAATTTGTCTTTATAATTCATCTCATACTCGGCGGTGAAGGAAAACATTGTGAGGAAACCTGCATGTGACAAATTTCACAGAAATTCTGCCACATGTGTATTCCACCAACCCGCATTGGAACAGCGTGGTGGAATATGTTCCAAAAACCTTTTCCTCTAAGGGAGAGGAGGCCTTTAACCCAGCAGTGGGAATTTACAGGCTGTTGTTGTATAAAACATTGTTGAGGAGAATCTGTAGCTGAAGTATCGGCGTTGTCACTGTCGACTACAATGCTATTTATAAATGCAGGACATAATTTAAATTTACGGCAAAAATCGACGCCTAATATAAGATCAGATTTAATGTCTGGAATAAGTTTTTAATAAATGAAATTGATTTTGAAAAATAATAGGTATATTAACATAACCAATACTCCTTAAGTTTTGACTATCAGCAGCCGTAACCAGAATAAAATTATCCTCAATAAGAAGCAGTCCACGTTTCACCAAATCTAAATGTGAATTGTTACCTAAAATAGTAATTGCTAAGCCAGAAGCCTAATATATATTGAGACATAAGTTCTATTATCAAAATAATCGTTTTTATCACTATTGAGAATTGTGTGAACATTATAAGAATTAAAAAATAAGCTTATAGTTCGCAGCCAAGTTTGCCATTCAATTTTGTTAAAATTGGTCACACAATTCTCAGAATTTAGTTTTTTGAAAACGTTTTACTATTATTGCAACAAGTTGGACAATCAGATTTGACTCCCTTTTGGCCACAAAATATCTCGTTATTATCACTTGTGCACTGCCTGAGATTATGACTATTTGTGCGACAGCGAGGACAGTAACGAGGTTTATAATAACTATTATTTTTTGCAATCGTGTGAACGTAATTATTATTACGGAAATTGTTTTTGTTTTTAGTGTTTTCACTATAATGTACCTTAACATTTTTTTCTTTACTAAAATTGTAATTATGTTTTGGAAAAAATGTTTTCTTATTTGAAAAATCACAGTAAGCAAATTCAGGTGCCAGAGTATCTCGCGTGGGTCTCGGTGGTTCTCTAAAATGAGTAAGACGCGACTGTATGTTTTCGTAGTTACGACACAGGGTTTTTAATTGCTCAATTGATTTCATTTCCGAAACAGAAGGTAAAGTATTTGAATAACAAGGCCTAATGTTATGAAGAAGTATTTCCAATTTATCCTCCTCAGATAAATTTTTATTTAAAGGCGAAAAAAGTCCGGACATTATGGAGAGATAAATGACGATATTTTCTGTCTCGCCCTGTGTACGAGATCTTATTTCAGAAACTAATCTATAATCATAATCGGGTTGGCTGAAATCACGTTTAAGAAAATTAACTAAATCATACCAATCCGAGATTAAATCCTTAATGCTCCCGTACCAGTGAAGAGCTTCACCTGTACATATATCGGTAGCATGCGACAAAATTTTGTTGTACGATATATTTTTAGATTGACAAAATTAATCAACATGCTGTATAAAAGCGAGAACGCAGGATTTACCATTAAATTGTAACTTTGAAAAATTATTGTATTTACCGCATTCACAAGTTACTGAAATATTAAGAGGCGGAGTATAAGTACTAGCGTGAGGTTCCATACATGGTGTTGATAGAGAG
The DNA here is from genome assembly GCF_905220365.1 of Vanessa cardui. Taxonomy (NCBI): domain Eukaryota; kingdom Metazoa; phylum Arthropoda; class Insecta; order Lepidoptera; family Nymphalidae; genus Vanessa; species Vanessa cardui. The sequence goes on from NC_061153.1 coordinate 12,219,652, forward strand.
TCTTGTACAGTGTCTTTAAGTGAATTGACTTTGACTGTATATTATTTGTATAAATGAACGCACTGTGTATAGCTTACATTTTTGTCCTCACAAACAATACGGTTCAAACGGTGATAAAGATGGTTGAGCAAATTTTCGCATCGAAGTAATGTGCTAGTATCTATAGTGCTAGATTCTAAGATAATGCAAATCTTATCAAGCACGGCTCCTTCAAGATCTTCCGAAGCGTCAAAAGTGCTAACAAGAATGTCTTCGGAAGGAAATAATGGACCACATTTAGCAATCTGCTTCCGCAACTCTTGTACGGTTGAAGCTGGCACTTTACCCCTAATAGCGACTTCGTACTCAAGCTCAGATTTTTGAAGGGACATAAATTTAATTACGCGAGACATTTTAAGCAAAAAAAAATATACGAAAAAAGAAAGCAAAGTAAAAAAAAATCGCGGAAAAGAAAAGAAAAGAAAGAATCACCGAAAGAGATAAATGTTGAACAATATTGAAAAAAACTAATAATAATTAATCAACAATACTAAAAATTAACAACAAAACTCCGTCCGTTACAAACATTTCAAATCAATTAACGTTTTGGTTGTTCTTTTTTTATAATTAACTAGGTACTAATCACACGAAAGAAAAAAAAACGCAACAAAAAAAAATCTACAAAGCAAAAAAAAATAAAAATATGCAACTAATGTGTACGGACAGTTATACATAAGATTATTATATAAATTTAATTCGGTATGGAAACTAACAAAAAAAATAAAAAAAACAAGGTAGTTTTGAAAAAAAAAAGTAACCGAATTGTGCGTACACCCTAGCTGTTCCTAACCAAAAATAAATGAAAAGAAAAAAAAAGGAAACGTTTCACAACACAAAAAAAAACAAAGCGCAAACACCGAAGAAAAAGGACACTACTGTCAATGGTCAATTTTATTTTCTGTGTGGGTACACAGAAAATAAAATTGACCATTAACCACGTCAAGGGCGCCAATGTGCCGGGAACGTTAAAAGATACATCACCCTCAGGCCTGTCAATTTTAAAATCCGAGAAGGCAGCCGTGCTGGTACTGCCCTCCTTGTCCCGCAGCTGGTCGTTCGGGAGGAATCCAGGAGTCGCGCAGGTGAGGCACGTCGTCAGGGCGTGGCGACGAAATCCACTGCAGCCCGCTGGTACTCCGTGATGATCCCAGGATGACGGGCTTCAGACGTGACCTTTAGAGGGGATGGTGGAGAACTTGCGTCCGTTGCGTGCGTTAGAACCCAAGTATGACGTAGAACCCAAGTATGACGTAGAACCCAAGTATGACGTAGAACCCAAGTATGACGTAGAACCTAAGTATGACGTAGAACCCAAGTATGACGTAGAACCCTAGTATGACGTAGAACCCAAGTATGACGTAGAACCCTTTAATTTACGTCCCAGAACTTTTATCGCTGCACACCATATGCTCCTCTGAATGTGACCCCTTACAAACGAGCCGCGAAAGCAAAGCAAGCAAGTACGGTGCAATACGTTAATCTTGGTGAGTGATTGTCACAATCAGATCGGAGCTATATAATATTACACAATAAATAAAGAAAGCTATATTTAAATCTGATTATTTTTTTTTGTTCATACGCAATCAAAAAAAAAAAAAAAAATAACGGTTATGAATTTGAAAAGAGGAAGGCAATAAAATAATAATCCATTTAGCATTAAGGCAAACTACAAGATATAAAATAACATAAGTACAATAGGATTTGGGAACAAAGACATATTTAAAAAGTAACCGTTACAACATACACCCCTAAATTTTCCTACAGCGAAAACGTATAAAATATATGTTCAACACTTACCCAAAACGGTGTTCAAATTTATATACTTTACAACAAAATTGCAACAAAAAAAAAAACGTTGCGTGCAATACTTCGAGTAAGCTGAAGGGCTCGTACGAAGATACGTTGTCGCGGCAGGCAGGACAGCTTAAAAGTGTTCCTTCCTTCGAAGCTGATCGTGTCTGACGGCCGGCGCGGCGGCGCGAGCGCAGCCGCCACCGAGAGGGGTGCGGGAGTAGGGGGAACGGTCGAGAATGATTCATTGAAGGGAGCTATTAGCCGTGAGCATTCGAACGTTAATATTTTAAAACTAAATATGTTGCCATGATATATGTATGTACTTAATTATTTAAAATGTAAATAGTGCCGTTTTATTGCATGTTTATTTCATTTTTATTAATTTATTTTTATCCGAATATATATGTATTTTTTATATAAAAAATAACTGTACATCGTTACAAGTAATAATATATACAGATTTAAGTCTAGATAGTATCCAATCTTCGCAAAATTGAATTTTGCTGATTGATGCATTATGTACAATAAAATTAGGCCAATAATTGTTAGGTTTTACTTCATCATAGACGCTCGAGAAGTAATAGGCGAAAAGATTAACTATATCACCTCCGGTGTCCGCAGTTCGATTATTAAAATACATATGATTTGGAATGTTATTAGTGACGCGTTTATTCTTTGTGTGTCGCCAAAAAGCTTTTATATTTGAAACTAGATCGCACTCAACAGTACATATATAACGGAGCAGCATGCCCAAGCCCGTTTTTAAAAAAACATGACGTCAGCTACGCTGACGCACGAGTGTCAGAGTTCCGATCTTTAACCATCTTCGGTGATATGAAATAAAACTCAGGGAATATTCTTCTCTGATTTATTCCAATATGAGGCGGTCCGACCGTTCCGACGGCTTGACCAAGCCTCCCGATATCGGCGGGCGCTTGATCTTTTATAACAAAAATAGGTGGGTAGACTTATGCACTCAACATAAAAGCTGTTTACAAACACTAAAATATTTTAGACTAATTTAACATTTCAAAATTCACTCAAAATCATTAATTTAACAATAAAACAGTTTTAAATTATTATTAATATTAGAATAATCATTTCTGGACACGTGTTTTTCTTAAATTCGTGGTTTCGCGCCGACACGGCTATTCTGACAGGCGGTGCGTGCTCTGCACCTGCCTAAGTTGTGCGACTGGAAATCAGAGAATTAAAAATATTTTTGAAGCAGGTATCTGTAAGCAACACATCATGTTGACCTTTGAAATAGTTATGTAAAACAGTACACAAAGAAATCTCTCATGCACCTTTATTATAATAAATATGGGCAGATTTTATGCATACTATGCTCATAACGGTATCATTTTAACTGTTAAAGGTTCTCGTAGATCTGTGGTGTATACATGCTACCACGGCTCCACAAGGCATCCCTATATTATTTATGTTCTCGTAGACAAGGATGATGCTGGGGTCATGAGCGGTCTCGAACGCCGTGGTCCCTAGAGGTTCTAAAGGAATAAGGAACTGGGTCGATGTTGGGGTCATGAGCGGTCTCGAACGCCGTGGTTCACAGGGGCTCTAAGGGAAAATGGAAGGACGATGCTGGGGTCTAGGCCTTATTTTTATGACCGTGGTCCACAGAGGCTCTGAAAAACTATATAGTGATGTATCTATTGATTTTTGTTATAGCTCTTAGGAAATTGATGCTATGGTCATGAGCGGTCTCGAACGCCGTGGTCCACAGGGGCTCTAAGGGAAAATGGAAAGACGATGCTGGGGTCTAGGCCTTTTTTTTATGACCGTGGTCCTCAGAGGCTCGTATTTGTACAGCTTTTAGAATAACATTGCATTATAATCAGTATTTCAGTAGATTCAGTAGATCGTTAAAGTCTAGACCATAGAGTATAGTTTCCTCGGATTCTATATAGTATGCTTCAAAGTTAAAACGAAAAGAACTCACTAGTTTATATGTACAGCGATGCACCGGCACGGGAAGTAGACGACATTGACTCAACCGTTTCTACGTCGGGCAGCTGTTGCGGCTGTTGTTGCACAGGCTCGTCGGGAGATGTAACGTTGTCCTGCTGATTTACTGATTTAGTTTCTTGATTACCTGGTTGTGGTGCTCGGCGTAGTTGGTCGTCCCCTGGCTATCACCTTCTCCACTGTTGTAATTTTTATGAAACCTGTAAATCTCGAAAAGCACACTTAATTAGTCATATCAAGTAATAGTGGTTACGTGGACTCGTTAATCTTTATATAATAAAATAATTAATTTTAGTCTTCTGAGAATAGAAACGATGACTGTTATATTCCGAACAAGAGTCATTCGTTTCTGTAGTTATGTTATTAGTGCTGCAATGTTCTCTGTTTGGTTATTGATGTCGATGAGGTTTAAGAAGTTCAGATGGTATGCAATGTTTTCTTTGTGAAATGAGTGGTGCAACTCCATATACAAGATGCACTGTCGGTCTCATAGTTCTTGATGATTATTAACTCGTTTTAAGGGTAGTAATAATTCTTTCCAATTGGCCATTAGCTCGTCTGTTTCCTGACATGTTGGTATTCTTAATGTGTCTCATTTTCCCCATGATATCCATGTGGATCACTTGTTGATTTTTCAATTAGATGAAGCTATGCTCGTATGGCACCTTTGAGATCCCTTTAGATGTTCCACACATACGAACAGAATGGCAACTACGGATGCCCTTGAAGCGTATTGTTCTTAATAGTAAGAAGTAGCCGCCTCGAGTGTTGACAAAGCGGGTACTCCCGCATTAGTCAGCCTTGGAGCTGATGATTGATATATTGGATCCGTGGCTTGCGGTCCCCTACATAGATGGGCCCCATTACACCGAAGTTGCTCGGATGTACCAGGCAGTTAGTGTGAAGTACTTAGAGATCTTCTTATCACTTCGCAATATGGTTCTGTCTTGTAGAGATCCTTATGTGACAAGTGGAACCGAAGCTGATGAGGACGTGGCAGAGATCGGAGCAGTACATAAGGAGAAAAAAATCTTTCACACAAAAAAAAAATACAAATTAAATGTAACAGAAGACAGAGGCCCCGGCATAGGCATGTTCACAGAAACTCAAATATAGATGAATTAACTAAATGCCAAAATAAATGAATTAATTCACCACTAGACATAGCGGAGCACAAATCGGGAGTCCACTCTTCTTGCCACGGAATCATGTATTCCGCAGCCGCTTGCATTGATTTCCCGCACGAACCAGCAACAATCTGAAGCTTGTATCGACTGTGGGGAAGAACTCTCACCAGACGGTAGCATCCTCGCGTACAGGAATTCAGGTTCCCAGCACTTTGCAAGGTCTTGATCACGAAGACATGGACCCGCACCGCGAAGGTTTGTGGCTGCCGACGAGACTGGTTAACGTATTCGTCTTGTCTTCGTTGATTGGCCAAGTAGCTCAGATGCCTATTGACTGTCGAGACTGAATCAAGCTTCTCTGTTGGATGGTAGAGAGGATTCCAAGCCGGAGTCGCAGCGTCCACACCAACAAGTAGTTGCAACGGTGAAATATGTGTGGTTGTCTGTCTGGTGACATTAAGGGTTAGTTGTATATTTGTATAAAGGGATAACTGGCTTGACGAAATAAAACAGGCGAATTTGGATAACTTAAAAATCGTGTTAACTGAATGCCGGTATGATCGCTAATCACCGTCGGAACGGTGTACATAAAAAATATAACTTATAAGTGAGCGCTTCGGGTTGCTCTTTAAAATTATCAGGCGCTCGAACATGCCCCCGGACGTTGAAAGCTCCTCTTTCAACAAGAATCAGTAGAAACTGGTAGTGGGCAAATTTTGGTGAACGCTCGACGGATTACTCCAGCTGACGTCCGGATGTCAACCACACGTACAACACCATCAGATCCTGGATGGACACCAATAATTCGTCCGATTTTCCATTTCAGCGGTGGAAGATTGTCTTCCTTCACTACCATGAAACCCAGCTTTAATTTCTCTTTGGATGAACGCCATTTGGTTCTATGTTGCAATTCTGAAACATAATCCTTACTCCACCGAGCCCAAAAGAGCTGGGGTTTCGGGGGGCTCGATATTTTGGAAACGAGTTAAATATTTGGCAGGATCGTTTCGGTTATCTCGTTGAGGAAGTGAAGTAAGTGGCCGACCAATAATAAAATGACCTGGTGTCAGAGGTGAAAAATCTTCAAGATCAGACGACAACGGCGTCAATGGGCGAGAATTCAGTATCGCCTCAATTTGAATCAAAGTGGTGTTAAGTTCTTCAAAAGTCAGATTACAATTTCCCAACACTCGTTTGAGATGATATTTTGTCGACTTAACACCCGCTTCCCAGAGTCCGCCGAAATGAGGGGTGTACGCGAGAATAAAATGCATTTTTTTTCCATCGTTAGCTAAACTTTCGCTCAGAGAATCGCAATTAGATTTTAAGAATTTAGAAATTTCGTTGTACGCGCCAACAAATGAGGTACCATTGTCGGAATATATATTTAAGGGCTTCCCCCTGCGCGAAATAAATTTAAATAGTGCTAGTAAATACTTATTTGTGCTTAAGTCACCTACTAGCTCCAAGTGCATTGCCTTGGTAGAAAAACAAATGAAAATCGAGATGTACACCTTGTCGACTAGCGCACATGATAGGGCCGGCGTAATCAACGCCAACACTTTCCAATGGGTAACCCGAAAGAAGACGTTGCCTTGGCAATTTTCCCATTAAAGGAGTAATTACTTTACCTTTCATTCGACAGCAATGTACACATTTACGATAGCAAGCTTTCGCTAAATTTCGGCCACCTATAGGCCAATACAATTCCCTTATAGAAGCTAATAATAGCTGTGGCCCAGCGTGCATTAACTATTGTGTTCGTAATTAAATAATAATTTCGTAAAAATATGAGTGGATTGTAAAAGAATAGGATGCTTTTTATCATAAGAGAATGTCGAGTTCTGTAAACGTCCTCCAACTCGCATTATATTATTAGAATCTAAGTAAACATTGAATTTAAGAAGAGTACTTTTACTAGGTAAATTTTGTTTATTTATAAGTAATTTGTACTCAGGGAAGGACTCAATTTGACTTCTTAAAATAATAATATTTAATGCTTCTTGTAATGCATCTTGTGTTAAGAATTTTTGTGAAACAGGAAGTTTTCTACAATTTCTAATGAATCGCAGCATGTATGCTACGCATCGAACATCGTCTTAAATAATTGGAAAAACGTTTAAAATCAATTAATGTGTAATCTTTAACATTATCCGCGACAGCAGAGATATGTGAGCGAGTTTCAGGTAAAGTTTCAAATTCTAAATTAATATGAGTAGGCCAATTGGGTTTATCTTTTAAGAAATCAGGACCGTGCCACCACATTCCATACCCCTGTAAGGTACTAATATCCACGCCACGAGATATAAGATCTGCTGGGTTTTTATTAGTTGGGACATGCCGCCAATTACAGTTACCTGCCTTGTCTAAAATTTCAGCAACGCGGTTGCGAACAAATGGTTGAAGCAACATTTGTAACTATCCCAAAACGATGGTTGAGTCAGTCCAACAATAAACTCGGCTGAATTTTACTTGAAGTGAGTTTACAAACTTCTCATAAATCCGAGCTCCTACTACGGCACCGCACAATTCCAATCGTGGAATAGTAGTAAGTTTGATCGGTGCTACACGACTCTTCGCCATCAATAATCGAATCATGCACTGACCGTCATGATTAACACTGCGGATATATGCACATGCACCGTACGCACGCTCAGATGCATCTGTGAATACATGGAGTTCTAACATTTCACATGAATCGCATATCACAACGCGTGCATTATTTAAAAGAGGCAGGGCCTTGACAATAGCTGTCCAACTGGAGTTGAGTTCCGAAGGTAATGGTTCGTCCAATGCGATTTTGTCTAACCACTGTTGCTTGATTTTGTGTTTAGAACGTCGAAAGATTTAAAAAAAACTAGTACCCTAACTCTTCTCTATAATTCTTTTGTACGACCTATCCTCGAATACGCTTCCACTGTTTGGAATCCGCATTACAAAACATACATACACCGATTGGAAAGAGTCCAAAATAAATTTATAAGATTTGTGCGTTTTAAGGAATTTATACATAATAATGAATGCTTAAATACGTTATCACTCGCTGACAGAAGAGCGATCAGAGATCAAATATTCTTATATAAATTAATTAATAATTTAGTTGATTCCCCGTTTCTCTTAGGTTGTATTAGTTTCCGATGCTCTCGAATCACCACACGTGCTTACTTTTTAATCCGTCACTCACCCGAAGCAAGTATGCGCAAAATATATTTGTATACAGAGCCTGCACCGATTACAATAAACGATTTAGTGAAGTTGATTTTTTACAACAGAGAATGTTAATAAAATAATAAAATTATTAAAAGAATACTTCTTTAATAAATAATTAATAAAATTAATATTTTTTTGTAAATTAATAATGTATATGTATGTTGAATTACAATTACTTGCCATAAATTGATTATTTATGATGTTACTTTAATTGTTGAAATCAAATTTAAATATTTTTAATGATATTGTTTATATTTATGTTCATTAATATTATTGTAATTTTACTTCTTGATTTTTTTTTTAACTTTGTAGTCAGTCGATTTGATTTTACTCGTAGATTGTATTTTTGTCTCTTTCTGTTGTCTTTTTACACGCATACTCTAACATTTGTACTATTTTTAAGTGGAAACTTTATTGGTTTGTGATTTAGTAATAATTCCTTAATTCTATGTAATAACACACTGTATGTTTCCCAAATATAAATAAAATAAAAATAATAAAACACACCTTTGCAATAACATCTTCATCGATACTACAAAGGGCGATAAAAGGCCTAAAGGGTCAAAAATGCGTGCTATTACTGACAGCAACTCACGTTTTGTACCATTGTGGGAGGGAATCTTAGAGCCAATTATGAAACCTAATTAATGAGTTAGCAAACCAGTCAAGTCCTAATAATTTATTATGTTCACCGGATCCCATATTTAAGTCTAATGATTCAGAATTACCAGAAACTACTTGAGAAGAATTAGATTTCCACTTCCTCAGTGACATACAAGCTGACGTAAGTATGTTGGTGATTTCATTACGAATAAAAATTAATTTGTTTAAATCATTACTACCGGTAAGCAAATCATCATATTTGTCGTAGAACCGACAACCGTTGGGGAAAACGTGTTCTAGAGTGGAGACCGCGTTTCGGCAAACGTAGTGTAGGACGTCCTCAGGCACGGTGGAGTGACGATATACGCAAGGCGGCAGGCAGGAGCTGGATGAGAGTAGCCGGAGAAAGACCACAGTGGCGTGCACTGGGAGAGGCCTATGTCCAGCAGTGGACAAAAATAGGCAAAAATTATGATGATGATGAAGCAAATCATCAACATAGAAATCCTGCTTTATAATTGCAGCAATCTCGTCGTTAGTGCACTCCAAGCCTAATTGCTTAAGGCATCGTGTCGCAAGGAAGGGTGCACTAGCCGTACCGTATGTGACAGTGTTTAATTTAAAAACCTTCACTGGATTGGTTGAATTTACTTCACGCCCAATTAACTGCTGCAAGTGCCTGTCCGATGGATGGACTACAATTTGTCGATACATTTTTTCGACATCTGCGGATAACACATACTTATACTGACGAAATCGTAGAAGTATCTCCATTTTATGTACTGTGTCAAAGGTCTTTGAGAGTTTAGTGTATGAACTAAGCTTTAAGCTACTAGGAAGACATATCAACGGGCAACAGCATGGCTTCTTGTCAGGTAGATCTACTGCCACAAACCACTTTTCATCTGTCACTGAATTAATTGGCAATGTCGATAATCGACTGCAATTCGATGCTATATACACAGACTTCTCTAAGGCCTTTGACAAAGTAAACCACACATTACTTGTTAGCAAACTAAGGAAATTTTGGACTAAATGAGACAATTTTAAAATGGTGCTCATCCTACCTACAAAGTAGATCCTCTACTGTGGTGATAGATGGATATTCTTCTCAGCCATACATTGCCAAGTCTGGTGTTCCGCAGGGCTCAGTCTTAGGACCAGCTTTTTTCAACATCTTTATAAACGATTTTGTCTCGATATTTCAGCACTCAAAAGTCTACCTATTCGCAGATGATCTTAAAATTATTAAAACAATTACAAACAATTTTGACGTCGCACTTTTACAGGAAGATCTGAACAGGTTGATACAATGGTGTAACCATAACCAGATGACACTGCATCCCAAGAAATGCTTTTCAATCAGATTTACAAGAAAACAAAATTACGTTCAGAGCCAATATTATATCGAGACAGAAAAACTGACGGTAGTTCGAGCGATGCGTGATTTAGGCGTCGTACTGGACAGCGAGTTAAGATTTACCAGCCACATTGATAATATTATTACCACAGCAACAAAGACATTAGGTTTTGTATTGAGGAATTCAAAAGAGTTCAGGCAGCCCTCTACTACCATTAAACTTTACAGTAGTCTAGTGAGAAGTAAACTGGAATATTGTAGCCAAATTTGGAATCCTCACTACAAAATTCATAGTGATAGAATCGAAAGGATACAAAAACAACTATTGCGTCATCTTGCGTATCGCTCGAACTGCAATCTAACCGATAATTCTTATGAAGGAAGACTTGAACGATTCAACATTACTTCATTACAGTCGCGCAGAATAATGTCAGACCTATTATTCCTACACAAAATATTGAACAACAATATTGATTGTCCAGCTATATTGCAATTACTTAATTTCAATGTTCCCTTAAGATTACCCAGAAAACCGAGTGCCTTATTTCATGTACCGCTATACAAATCTAAATTAGGAAAATATTCTCCAGCAGCTAGACTAGCACGCACATATAATTATCTCTCCTCGAAGATCTCTAACCTAGATATTACTTGTAATAATTTGGCTATTTTTAAATCAAATTTGTTGAGTTTCTTAAAAAACAATATAAATTATTGAAACTAAAATTATTAATTATTGTTATTAACTCAGAATGAACTTAAAAAATGTTTATTTAATTTATTTTTCACTTAATATGTTCATTTAAATGATTACAATTGATATTGTTATAAAACTGTTAAATAATTCAATTTCATAATTTTTTTTAATTAAATAATTTAATTATATAATTGATCCAAAGAAAACAATCTTGTGATAATTACTAATGTTCAATATATTTAGTGCATGCTGTGATTACCTATAAAAAGAAATACAATTATCAAGTGTGTTCAATTGTTAACTATATAAAATTTGTAATACTATTGTCATTTCTGTTGGTGATCCTATAAAATAAATAAATGAATAAATAAATAAATAAATAAAGTATGGACAGAAGTTCATCCTGAACCGTAGGACCTACCATCTGTAAATCATTGAAGGACACTCCTGATGAAGTAGGGCAACTTGCGTTGAATACTACGCAAAGTTTTGTTGTGCTGCTATATTCGCGTAGAATTCCGTGATGCGGTATGAAATAATTATTGGCATTCAAGTCTATTTCTTTATTTTCAGTCATATGGCCTAAACTCTCATATTCAGACATAAACTCGTGATATAATTTACTATAATCGGGTTTAGTTTTAAGTCTACTTTCAAGTGAGTATAAGCAATTTATAGCCTTACGAAAGGAGTCACCAAGGATAGAAGGGTCATTCTTTAATGGGATACGGACACAGAAACGACCGTCCGATAAACGTGTCGTATTTTTAATAAATTGTTCCTCACACAACCTTTCTTCTGGCATATAATCAGGTGACTGAGATTGAATCTCCTCGAGATTCCAAAACCGCAATAAATCCTTACGAATTAAATCTAACTCGCTGTAATCATCAAAACTAGCTTGAGTAAAATTCCATGATATTTTATTTAATAATTTACCATTGCAATAGGTAACTGGGCCAGAAACGATCCAGCCTAGCCTGGTTTCACATAACACAGGTTTTCCAACACCTAACTTAATTTTTTCAGTACCTAGCAAGTCCCAGAAGAGATCAGCACCAAGTAAAATATCTACTTCCGACGGCTGGTAAACTCAAACTCAAATAACTTTATTCAATATAGAAGCATTACACTTTCTTATTGATGATCAATTGAAACACTACCACCGGTTCGGAAAAGAAAATACCCTGACCTGAGAAGAACCGGCGAAAGAAACTCAGCGGGTTTTTTTTTTTTTTTATTTGTCTCATATATTATTTAAACAATTTAATTTGAGATGAAATAGCCAGGAGGCGATCGTTTCATTCCCAAGGTATGCTATCGATCATAAACTCATTAATTGTATAGTAACCTTTGCACACAAGCGTTCCTTAATAATTTTCTTAAATTTGGCAACAAAGGAATTTTGAACGATTTCTGGGATCCTGTTGTAAAACCGTATACATTGCCCCACAAAGGAGTTACTGACTCTATGTAGTCGAGTAACAGGAGTAACAAGTTTGTGTTTGTTCCTTGTACCAATGCTATGAGTATCACATTTTCTCATGAAATCATTAATATTTTTTCGTACACACATAACATTGCAGAATATATATTGAGAAGCAACAGTCAATATCTTGATTTCTCTAAATTTATTCCTTAACGATTCTTTAGCTCCTAGGTTATAGATTGCGCGAATAGCCCTCTTCTGTAGCACAAATATAGTATGGATAGCGGCTGCGTTGCCCCACAGCATAATACCGTATGACATTATACTGTGAAAGTAACTGAAATATACTAAGCGAGCCGTATCAACATCGGTACATAATCTAATCTTTTTGACCGCGAATGCCGCAGAACTCAGTCTACTCGCCAATCCGTTAATATGGGGGCCCCATTGCAACTTGGCATCAACAGTAAGGCCAAGAAACTCAGGAGAATCAATTGGATCCATAGATTCCCCGTTAATGAGTACATCGGCTTTTACATTATGTACATTTGGTGTACTAAATTTCACAATTTTTGTTTTATTATTATTAAGCCTAAGATTGTTTACGCTAAACCAATGTACTATATCAGCTATAGCATTGTTTACGTCGTCGTACTGTACCTGTTTTCTATTAATTTTAAAAACTAAGGAGGTATCATCAGCAAACAATACTATATCATGTTTGTTCCCAACAAGAAAGGGCAAGTCATTTATATATGTGAGAAACAGAAAAGGTCCAAGAATTGATCCCTGAGGGACCCCCATACCAACTGAGACCCCAGGAGACCTATTTCCTTTAACGTCAACCCTCTGAATTCTATTGTTAAGATAAGAAGTCAGAAGGTCAAGCGCACATTCTCTAATTCCATAGTGATAAAGTTTCTTGACCAGAGTCTCATGTTGAACACAATCAAAGGCTTTGGATAAGTCACAGAAAACCCCTAAGGCATCCCGTGACTCCTCCCAGGCTTCATAGATATTCTTAATAAGCTCGATACCAGCGTCTGTTGTCGAGCGACCCCTCGTGAATCCAAATTGTTTACTATGAAGCAAATTATGTTTGTTAAAATGTTCTATTAATTGATTCAGAATTATTTTCTCAAATATTTTGCTCAGGGTAGGTAGAATCGAAATTGGCCTATAGTTATTGGGGTCTGAAGAACTACCAGTTTTTAATATTGGAATAACTTTACTATGTTTCATCAGGTCAGGAAATATACCACGTTGGACACAACTATTAAATATTAAAGCAAGAAAAGGTGCAATTACATCAATAATCGAATTTATCACCTTTTAGAGAAATACCCCATAAATCAGCCGTTTTCTTGATGTCTAGTGACTTAAAGGCGCGTATTATGTCGTTGGGGTTTACAAGGGTAAAATTAAAGTTAGATTTACAAGCTCTTACATTTTCTTTCATCAATGACTCGGCAACATCTGGAGAAGATACAAGTGACTTAGTTGTCAAAACTGGTATGTCAGCAAAAAATTTTTCAAAAACTGTAGCAACTTCCTTTTGACTATTTAATACCTTATTATTATAATTCAGGCTCAATTCGGAGTTGCAACTGCCAACTCTACCAGTTTCACAATTAATAATTTTCCAAGTCATTTTTATCTTGTTATGTGCATTCTTAATTTTATTTTTTATAGTTAAAGATTTTGCCAAAAAGCACACTTTTTTAAATAATTTAGAATAGTTACTTACATAATTGGCAAAAGTGGCACTATGATTGTACGTTCTTTCATTGTAAAGCTCATACATTCGTTGCCTACTTTTATGAATTCCAATAGTCGCCCAATCACTGAATTTTAAAAAGTTTTTTGTATTAACTGTTTTAGAAGTGAATATAGATTTAAAACTGTTTTTAATTAATTTAAATATATTGTTATATAATACATTGGGATTATCACTGAAATGTATGTGAGGGAGGGAGGTAGAAAGTAGGGTCGGCTAAACAAATATTATTAGGAATATTAAGGTTAGACAAATCAACTTCAAAACAAGGCATATCATTTGTTATTAACGGCAATACAAAACAAAACAACTTAGCGGTATAGCTGTTATCCAGTGACGTCATTTTGACCTGACATGTATTGCCTACGCGAGAATTCACGTTATTTATACCATATATTGACCCATCTACTTGTTTAGTATATAACTTAAGTCGTTTACATAAACGCTCCGTCATAAAACAAGACGTGTTACCACTATCAAGTGCTGCACGCACTATATGTTCAACATTATTGTGATCATATAATTTAACTAAAGCGGTTGATAATAACACGCCGCTTTGCTTATTATTATTCTCGATATTCGAAGGCGCGAGGCGCGCAGATAAAGCAACACTACCAGTGCCATCGCCAGTGCGAATTGAGCGCGCAGGCGCTGCAGACGTTGACGAAGACGTTGATATATTATTATTAGTATTACAGCGATTACTTTTAAAGTCCGAGACGTGAATTAATACATTATGCCTACGCTTACATAATTTGCACCCTGGTGTTTTACAATTGTTCGCAAAATGACCTGAACGAAAACAGTAATAACATACTTTATAACTAGATATTAACTTAAGACGAGCTTCATTACTTAATGCAAGGAACTGTGAACAACCTTTTAAGCTGTGGTCACCTTTACAACAAGGACAAGTCTTGGTGACAGGTTCAGTGCTTGGAACACCAAAACTCTGTGTCGTTACCATGGATTTTATCTTGGGAACGTATTCATTAGTCACGGGAGTATTATTTCGTGATAACTCTAAAGTTTCAACTAAGTCAGCGCGCGTATGTAGGAATTGAAGGAAAGCATCGAATGTGATTTTGCTATTCTTGTCTACACGGCCCTTAAACTCCTCCCACTCACGATAAGACTTCTGGTCTAACTTGCGAGTAACTACATATATTAATAAAGTGTCCCATTGTTTAACTGGCTCACCTAAGGTTTCTAATGAACGCAATTTTTTATTTAATTGGTCTATCAAACCTTTTAACGCCATAGAGGATTCCTTAGCAATAGCTTCAATGTTAAATAAAGCTGACACATGATTCTGCACTAATAATCGTTTGTTATCAAAACGATCACATATTAAATCCCAAGCAACGGTGTAGTTGCTAGCGGAAAACTCAATCGATTGAATAACTAAAGCAGCAGATCCCTCCAGAGAAGCACGCAAATAATGGAATTTGTTTATTTGGTCAATTTCATCATTATCATGGATGAGGCTAGTAAAAGTGTCACGAAATTCTAGCCAATTACTATAACACCCATTAAACCGTGGTAGCTGTATTGTAGGCAACTTAATAGGCTTATGAATGCTGACACCTGTATTTCTATCACTACATATAGACTCATTATCTTTATTGTACAATTTCAATAATTCTTGAGACCTAGACAAAGCTTTATAATATTATTTAAAATTGATAATATTGATTCGAATTCTGAACGCTCAGACAACTGTAATTTGACATCGTCAGCTATACATTCCAAACGCGACTGTACCTCATCATATTGCACGTACAACGACTCGATCTTTTCCCTCCGCAATTGCAATTCAGTAACCTCACAACTGCTTAGTTTTTTATCATGCGACGCATCGAGGTCATTAATAAATGCTGTTAAGCGACCTTTGAAACTTCCACGCTTTTTTACTAACCTTTCCTCGGACATACTGGGATTCAAGTGTCGTCGACCTGAAATGTATATAATGACAAGTTATATAACAGATTATGTACTATTATATTTATATTTATATTTATTACTAGGTACTATGTTTTGGAATTGATTTTATTATATTAACAATGTAAGTAGGTAATCTTTATTGTGAATGTTAAAATATAATAACTAATTTAACGGCAAATATTATTTACACCACGTGTTTCTTAATATATGTATAAGTTAATAAATGATTATTTTAAGTACACTACGGCTTAATTAACTATATTATAAAGTAAATGAATCGTAACAATATCTAACACTAATTAATATATTATAATTAACAAGTACCTACGCATCAACATTAATAATTGAATGTATGTCTCTTAAACGCATTAATACAATTATAAATCGAAGTAATTACTTTTAAAACACTATTTAAGTATTAAATAATCATATTTCTGCTAATCATATGAAAATAATATAAAAATGAGAACTATTCAAAATGCAAGTCAGTACTATATTAACATAATTAATACAGGTATAAAAATGTACTAACCTTTTATATTTCTTATAAATCAAAGTTAAATACAACCTGTGTTGGGTGACGATATTATCCACTAGATAACTTAACACCGTTGAAATATGTGTACTAATACCAAATTCACTCTGCTCACGTGTAATTCCTCAAGTTGCAGTTAATTTTAACTCCGTTGTTAATTAATATTTCTGATTCGTTATTATTATCTTCTTTAATTCTCCAAGAAGGTATAATCCGGCTCGAAGGACCATGTATAAAGGGATAACTGGCTTGACGAAATAAAACAGGCGAATTTGGATAACTTAAAAATCGTGTTAACTGAATGCCGGTATGATTGCTAATCACCGTCGGAACGGTGTACATAAAAAATATAATTTAAAAATAACTTATAAGTGAGCGCTTCGGGTTGCTCTTTAAACTTATCAGGCGCTCGAACAATCTTTCATAGTGCGTCAGACCATTACTCACCTTTGGTTTCAATATTAAAGCGGAGCATGTTTAAAAAGGCTATGGCAATACCTTTCTACCCGTCTATTTTCATAATAAGGAATGACTAAACTGACGATCGGATACGTTAGGATATGCGAACCTCACCCTTAGGTTTAACGTAGCTTCACTTAATTGTAAAATGACGATTCAAAAGTGCTTATAAAAGCCTACTTGAATAAAGTTTATTTTGATTTTGATTTTTGATTTTGTATGCGGTCAGGTATTCCACTTTTTCACACACATTCCACACACAGCTTACTTGATGTTAATTTGACATTTATAGCCGCCGCTTTAACTTGAGGATCGGCTATACCACGCACGACAATAGAAAATTTTTATTTTTCTCGCGGGTCCAAATATAACGCCACCCATTGCGACGGCCTTCCTCTCGTGCATGATAAAACAAGGCAATTGTTTTTGTCAGACGCCTGTAACCTCGTGATGCCTTCTGTGATGCCTGTAACCTCGATGTCGTTTAACAGACACGACTGTTCGCGCTCATTAAGATCCGACTTCAACTTGACAAAATCTTCCAGTAATGGCTCTCTGTCATGGTGCATGGTGCTTTATCCTCAAGTTGAGTCAATCGTGCTTCTACGCTGTCGACCCTTTTACCTACTTCGCTTAACGCACCTTTTAATGACGCAAGCTCCTCCCTAAACGAAGACACCTCATGCGTCACTGCGGCCAATTCAACCCGAAGGAGCTTCATTTGGTCTAAAAGTGAGCTCACGATATGTGGATCTTCAATTCCTGACAGAGATAGGGTAAGTTCGGTGTGTGATACAAGTTCCCCTTGCGTGGAAGCTGTGTCGGTGACTAAAGCAAGAGACCTCGGCTTCGGTTTACAGCCCTTACAAATCCACGTTGGTACCCTTGCCTCTGGGGTGGAGTTCATTACACAAGCTCGATGGAATAAACAGGAGCACCGTACACATTTCACACTATCGGCCGCAGCTAAAAACTTTCCGCAGCTACTGCATTTATTTGCCATTTTTGTTATGGTTATGTACGTGTAAATAACCAATTACTACGAATAGTTATGTTTTAAATCGTGTTTATGCGTATATATTAAATTGTTATGCAGTATGAATAAATAAGAGATATAATCTATTTTGGAATTATCTAAAATACATAAATGTATAAAATGTAATTGTTATTTTTTTTTCACTTTTTTACCGTTTTAAAGTTATTATATTAGATCACTTGTAAATTTTTGCACTTATTGTTTCGCTTGTGAAATACGTTGAAATAAATAATAATAAATTAAGTTTGAAGTTTTATTTTATCACTGCATATACATATAAGGTGTATGTATGCGGGTACACAAGACAGCTGATTTTGCAACGTAATGTTTCACTGCATTTATTTTGTATTTTTAGTATTTCCGAAACATATAAACTTAAAATAACACTGTCACTAGTATATCTGGTTTATTTTATAATTTTGATATACTTTTTGGGCAAAACTGCTAGGATTTTTTATTGTTTTATAAGAAAAAAATATCGAAAGCAAACTATCTGCAACCGCTGTCAAAATTACATCAAATATCGGAATACTCTGAGCATAAGTCATAGAGTGCGTTAATTTTCTCGTCGTTGAGGTGAGATACCCTAAGCTGATCTAAAACCGATTGAGTTCGCGTATATGTATCAGTGTCCTTAGCAGAATTAGTAGAAGTAACATGGTAAAAAAGGAATTGAGAAAGTGATTTAGGTTTAGCGGTGATTAAAAGATCAAGGTTAGAATTAAGCATAACTGATTGATCAGAGATATTGATAATTCATACATTTTCTCTTTTAATATATTTGGCTCTAGCAATGCAATTCGCAACTAATAAAGTGTCAGACACTTTCTTATCTAAAATAAAACCTTCTCCAATTTCAGGATTTTTTACGGAACATTCAATTACCATCTCCATCCTAGGAGGAATAATATAGGTTGGTTCGCGAAACAGAAGTAATCTGCAGAAGTCTATCCCAGCTACCAACCCGACATCCAATATTACTGCACAATTCAATGCTTTTAGGAGTTTTGTTTTGACTGCTCTTGATGGTCTTCAACAGCAGGTCGATATCCTCACACGAAAGTATGAAGAAATGGAGATGAGGAGTCGCAGAAAAATCCTGTTGTTACATGGCATTCCAGAGACTAAAAATGAAAAAGTCTGTTCGGTAGCGATAAAGACACTCAATGATCACCTAAAGTTGTCTGATATTAGTGTAGACACTGTGAAGCGTTGCCATCGTTTAGGCCAATTTAATGCTGATAAACCCAGGGCTATTCTGATTAAATTCACTGATTTAGCGTTAAGAAACAAAATTTGGTTCGCTAAAACTGCACATAAGAATTCTGGTGTGACTATGTCCGAGTTCTTATCCAAGGAGAGGCATAACATCTTTTTGGCTGCCAGACAACGATTTGGAGTCACAAAGTGTTGGACGAAGGATGGCCAAATTGTTGTTCTTGGATCGGACGGATCACATCACCGTATCTTCAAAATGGCTGATCTCAACGCTGTTTCCTCTTCATCTGGAGTTGCTGCTGCGAGTACCTCAGGTGCAAGTTTTCTATCGTCAAAGCCAGAAAGATGGTAAGTAAAAATAATTTAATAATTTTATTATTATTATTATTATTTTTCTTTTTTACATTCACTAAAATTTTATATGGTCTTAACTTACTTTGCCAGTAAGATAGATTATGCTTTCAGTTTAATACCCTCGTATTAATTCAATGTTGTTTACATCGAGTCAACATTGAGTTATTTGACATATAACGTTTCATAAAATGTATTTGACGATTTTAATGGCTCTGGAAGCAAGTCCTTTTACAATATTTGATATTAAAGTGTCATAGATATAGATATCATAGACAAATTTTTTAATCCGTCACTCACCCGAAGCAAGTATGCGCAAAATATATTTGTATACAGAGTCTGCACCGATTACAATAAACGATTTAGTGAAATTGATTTTTTTACAACAGAGAATGTTAAAAAAATAATAAAATTATTAAAAGAATACTTCTTTAATAAATAATTAATAAAATTAATATTTTTTTGGAAATTAATAATGTGTATGTATGTTGAATCAATTACTTACCAATCTCATCAATTGTTCGCAATACAGTTCTGAATCGATGGTCCTGCCGGGCGGTAACAGCTCATAATGAATGATGCCCTTCCAATCCCACCATACACACAGCATTCAAAAAAAATCAAAATCAAAATAAACTTTATTCAAGTAGGCTTTTATAAGTACTTTTGAATCGTCATTTTACAATTAAGTGAAGCTACCACCGGTTCGGAAAGTAGATTCTACCGAGAAGAACCGGCAAGAAACTCAGTAGTTACTCTTTTTTAACATTTAAAAAATACAACGTCATGTTAATTAAATATGTACAATTATTTAAATTAATGTATCCTGCTTGGAAGTCAACAGGTATTAACTCCACGCTTTTTTATCATCTACAAAATCTTGTATCGAATAATATGCTTTTTCTACCAATGTATTTTTTACAAACGATTTGAATTTACTGAACAGCAAAGTTAAAAATGTCTGCGGAATTTTATTATAGAAACGGATACCTTGCCCCAAGAAGGATTTATTGACTTTGCGGAGTCGGAAACTTGGCGTTATAAGTTTATCCTTACTTCTAGTGCATATACAATGATTATCACTGATTTTATCAAAGTAATCAATGCTACTGTGAATATACATGATATTGTTGTAAATATATTGCGACGCAACAGTAAGTATTCCTACTGTGTTAAAAACATCCCGAAGAGAGTCTCTAGCTCCAAGATTATAAATAAACCGAATTGCTCTCTTTTGTAAAATAAAGACAGATTCAATATCTGCAGCGTTACCCCAAAGTAATATGCCATATGACATAATACTGTGAAAATAACCAAAATAAACTAAACGAGCGGTATCAATATCAGTTAGTTGTCTAACTTTTCTAACCGCGTATGTTGCGGAGCTGAGTCTTCCTGTTAGGGATGATAAATGAGAAGTCCACTGAAGTCTGGAATCCAAAAAAATATATTATAATTTTGCTTGCTAACATTAGGTAGGGTAAAAACTACACATTTTGTTTTTTGAGCATTCGAAACTAAATTATTTACTGTAAACCAATTGTGTATCTGTGATAATGCACCGTTCACATCGTCATAGTCATTTTTTTTCTTCTTGAACCTTAAAAATCAGTGAAGTATCGTCAGCAAACAACACTATATCACAAATACCCTTAACATAGAAAGGAAGATCATTTATATATACTAGGAATAGAAAGGGACCCAAAATTGAACCTTGTGGAACTCCCATTTTAACGTAGATCCAGAAGACTTTATTCCATTAATGAAAACTTGCTGGATTCTTTGACTTAAATATGAAGCGATGAGATCAAGAGCTTTACCTTTAACACCGTAATATTTGAGCTTATAAAGAAGCGTTTTGTGTTCTACACAATCGAATGCTTTAGATAAATCAGAATACTCCAATAGCGTTCTGTGATTTCTCCCAAGCATCGTAAATATGTTTGAGAAGCGCAATCCCCGCATCAGTTGTCGAGCGACCTCTTCTAAAACCGAATTGCTCACCATGAAAAATAGCATTTGTACCGAAATGGACGAGTAGTTGATTTAAAATATTTTTTTCAAAAATTTTACTTAAGGATGGGAGTGTTGAAATAGGCCTGTAATTACCGGGATCGCTTCTGTTTCCAGTTTTAAAAAGTGGTAAAACTTTACTACATTTTAACAAGTTAGGAAATGAACCCGTGTCCAAACTCTTGTTAAAAATTACTGCTATATACGGAGCAATATCGTATATGATGTTATTAAAAAATTTTACCGAAATGCCCCATATGTCGTTAGTTTTTTTAATATTTACAGTTTTAAATACTTTTATGACATCTATTGCAGAAACCGTTTCAAATGAAAAATCAATAACGCATTTAGAAACACTATTATTTAATAACCTAGCTGCATTTGATGTAGATGATTTTAAATGAAATGTTATTTTATGGGGTACTTTATCAAAAAATGATTCAAATAAATTAGCAACCTAGAGGTTGCTCGGTAGATTCAGAACTCGTGTATCTACTACCTGTGTTCAATTCTATTGGTATCATTTCCTTTTTGGGTTTTCCACTAACACTACTAATAACATCCCATGTGGCTTTAATTCTATTATCAGAATTCAGGATTTTTTTCTTTAAATATAAGGACTTAGCAGAAATGCATACTGTTTTAAAAATTTTGGAATATTTAATGACGTATTCTAAAAAGCTACGCTTCGATTCCACCGCCTCATATCATATAAGTCGTATAATTTATTTCTACTTTTATAAATACCAACAGTAGCCCAGTCACTAAACTTTAATTTTGTGTTACTATAACATGATTTCATTTTAAATATATTGTTAAATTCTTTTAGTATTACTTCAAAAAATGAATTATAAAGCTCATTTGGATCCTGTGTCGTAAGATCTAGATTAGACAATTTATACGCCACAATATCTTTAAAACAATGTAATTTGTTAGCCGTTATTGGCCTGTATGTTATTTTTTTTAAATGATTTATTTCTTTGTGTTTTAATGAAAACTTCTGACCACAATGGTCAGAAGTTAAATTATTTATAATTGATACTTCATATATTTCACAGTCACAGAACACATTATCAATACACGTAGAAGTATCGTCGGTTCATTAACTCTATGGGTTAAATTAAATGACATTAACAAGGCGACCAACCGAACACTTAACGTAGTTTCTTTAAGTAAGTCGAAGTTAAAGTCCACACATACAATTATATATTTATTAGTTTTACATAGCTTTTTAAGAATGTCCTCCATAGTGGTTTCAAACAAATAATAATCTCCCGATGGGGGCCGGTACACGCAGACTATAATGTACTGTGGAAATTCCACGCAGGATAGTTCGATAGTACGTTCGATAGAGAGGGCCACAATATCTTTTCGAGATTTACAAACGATATCATTCCGTACTAATATTAATGAGCCACCACGAATAGCACTCCCTCTTACGAACGCACTTGACAGTTTAAGTTTGAAGTATTAAATATGTCAAATTTTTTTACCCAATGTTCTGTGAAACAAAATACATGTATTTTATAACACTCCGAAAATAATTCTATTTCATGATCTTTGCCACCTATGCCCTGTATATTTTGATGTATAATATTTAAGTAAGAGGGCGCAGATGTTGTCGTTTAAACTATTAATTTGAGTATTTTTAATTTTGTCGGTGTTAATATAAATTAAATTATTATTTTTATTATACATATGATCCTTGGTAACATTACTTGTAAAATAATTTTTGATATTGTAGGCAATTAGGTTACCAATTTGTCTTTTCGATTTCATTGGTAGGTACATAGTATCCTCTGTCCACTTAAATCTATGAATGAATTTATTAATGTCAAATAACATTAAATCATTACTGCAATGTCGAGTCAAATTATATAGACATAGGTTTAAGTCATAAATATGTAAATTCTGTGCATCTGTCAAGGTATGTGAATATGGAAATAAACTAATTATAAATTTGCATTTCTTTTGATTTTGGATTTCAATTAATAATTAAATATCCTTCATTAAACTCTTTTTGTTTAGAGACAAACTGTCACCATGCATTAATACTACTACATTATTAGAACCCAGATGCATAGAATTTATTTTATTTATTTGGTATTGATAGGTTGCCCCGGGTGAGCATGTGTTAAATACATTTTTTATTTCACTTTTAATTATTGAGCCAAAGCCCTGTCCTAACTTATCCGATACTACAATAACATCTTTATTTACTTCTAACCCCAGTTTATTATGGTTATGGATCCCTGGTGCTAGTTGCGAGTTAATCCGGGTTTTGCCACAGTCTGTGAAGCTTGACCGGCCTTTGACCACGATTTTTTTCGCACGTTCTTGTCGTATGTGATCCACTTTTCATCACCAGTTATCAGCTTCTTCAAAAATGGTTCGGTTTCATTACGTCGTAATAAAGAATCACAAATGAGTACACGATTCATTAGGTTTCTTTCAGTGAGTTCATGGGGCACCCATATATCGAGCTTTTTTGTGTACCCAGCTTTATTCAAATTAGTCAAAACCGTTTTGTGGTCAATTGCCAGTTCTTCAGCTACATCGTAACTACTAATATACCGATCTTGCTCCACTTTTTCAAAAATGGCATCAATTTTGTCCGTAACAGGGCGACCAGAGCGAGATGCATCTTTGATATCAAAATTTCCGACTTGAAAACGCTTAAACCAAACTTGCGCTACTCTCACAGATACTGCATTAGGTCCATAAACATCATAAATTTTTTTCGCGGCTTGAGTTGCATTTTTACCTTTTTTTATAGTAAAATTTTAAAATGTATCGAATTTCTTCTTTAGATTCACTCATTCATTCATTTTAACAACAACAAAAACAAATGAAAATCACACAAATTCCTAATTTGAATTTGGAAGTGCCTTCTTTAAAATTAAAACTTTTTAATGATACCAAAACCAGCCAGATACAAATGGTATAGCCAAAGAGATTTTATTACAAGTATGAACATACTATATGCGAAAAGACTTTTTCCCCAACCTAATATTTTTAATGATATTGTTTATATTTTGTAATATAAAATTGAAGGGGGTGTCAATTGTAATAATTAATTGACTAAAAATAAATTTAAATTTAAAAAAATATTAATTTTCTTCGAGGCAAACTAAAAATTCGGTAGAGCTGGACAAGGTTTTTAAATTAAACAAATCCTCGAAAGCACTTTCTTTCTCCGGAAGTCAGTTAAATAACCCTTCAACATTACAAGTAGATTTACAAAAAAGGCAAATCTATGTTATAAATTAATTTATTCACAAGAATAGAATATAAAAAAAATAATTTTAACAATTGTAAAATCTTAAATTTAAAGAGTAACAAAATCGGGCGCCTGGATGTTTACATCCATTTAAATTCACTAATCTTAATTAAATATTTACTTATTGTAAATGTTTTAAAGTTAGCAAAGAAATATTTTAAAGTTAGACTAAGTTATGTAATAAAAAGTTACAAACAAGTCAAAAATAAAGTTTAAATAATGTTACAATAGTGTATAACTATCCTTTAAAAAAAAGTGTTTGAATGCCAAATTTTCTTAAAGTTATAAAATCTATACTAAATCCCACGAAGTTCCAAAGTTGCGGTAAAATAAATATGTAAAAATTACATACCGAAATCCAGAAGTTAAATAAATGTTATAAAGTTTTCACTTCCTTTACGGTTTCTAAAATTTAATCTTCAAAATATCCAAAGAAATTAAGTTCAAATGTTCTTCGAAAAGCGATGACAATAATCCACTCGAAGATACAGCCAAAGAAGATAATTCAAGGAATAATCCACGATAATACAGTTGTAGAAAATAACTGTAGAAAATAATGGTAGAAAAATACCCATTGAAAATAAACTGTTGAAAATAACCATTGAAAATAACTGCAAAAGAGAAACAATTCTAATTAGAACCTAACACGAATTTAGAAAATCTATAGTTTCACTTTAATAATTCAACCAACTTACCCGGTCAATCCCGGTTATTTTCCAAAAATAACAAAATGCATCATGGGAAATATTCTAAAAATTCCCTGTAAAGAACCACAATCGTCGTTACGAAACAGAACAATTGAAATAAATTCAAATTTCGAAGAAAGTTTTTCGACTTACCACGAGACGACAAATATCCAAATTTATTTTTGTAATCCGACATCGATTTACTTCCAATCGTTTAAATTAAGACATATCGTGCCTTAAAACTTCAATTTTCAACAATATTCGATAATTTAAACCAAATAAAAGTTACAAAAACTTTGAAAATAATTTAGCATCACATTTCGACTTAAAAGGCGGAAGGAAAGTGAGGTCTTAGACAAATGTCAAAGATCATCTCAAAGATAATATAAAGATAATAAATCACAATTAGGTCAGGAACGCATAATGCATAAAAAGTGCATTTTTATTTTAAATGTCAAATTTAGCATTAGCATTTGTATTTTTAAATTAAGCATAAACATAGCCTTAGAAATGGTTGTCAAAGTCAAATGACAGATGACATCCGATAACCTATGTTAGAAATTTAATATTTTATGTTGAAATTATTTAAAAATGGATGAAACATGTAACGTGCGCCACAATTACGTTACATTACCCCCCAACCAAAAAATAAAAGAGGAGCTCAACCTGAGAGACTCTTTTATTCGACTCTACAAAAGAGGTAGAGACCGACTCTATCAATCAAAATATTAGAGTGACATAACAAATAGTAACTCTACAAAAGTTAGAAAAATATGGAAAACAATAAACCATACCAAACTGTAGCAAAAGTTATTTCTAAAAAATTCTAAACAAAAGTATTAGCCAAACACTACCCTAGAGATGAGAACTCTAATATAGTCTCACTCGAAAGCAAAAAGTTGTCTAACTTAACTCTATTCAGAAAATGTGATGAGTAAAAGTAATTATCAAACACCTTAACCTTGGAGATGAGGACTCAATAGAGCCTCACTCGAAAGCAATGAGCTGTCTAATAAAACTTGTTTCATTTAGAGTAGGAAATTATAAAGTATTATCTTACTCGAAAGATGGAAAATATATATATTTTTTATAAAATGTTGGGTCTACAGAATATACACTAATTGGCATACCAAGAACACCAACCTCAAAATGGTTTCAATTAAAAACAAAAGATATGACTAACGTGGCCGACGCAACTCAATACGACTTTCCGAACACGAGAGCATACAAAAAAATAGTTCTAACTGTGACCGACTCTACACCATCAGCTTTTCGAACACAGCTAAACAAAACTTCCAAAAAAATGGGTGTCTGTGACCGGCTCAACTCCACCAGCTTTCCGAGCACAGAACAAAGTTACCAAAAAAATATGTCTGTGACCGGCTCAACTCCACCAGCTTTCCGAGCACAGAACAAAACAACAAACAATTGTTCCAAAAAAAATGTTATTGGAAAATTCACAAAATTGGAATATCCAAAACAAAACCAAGCTGGACTAAAGTCATAGGCAATAATCCAATATGAAGGATTATTTCTATAAAACTTCAACCAAAAATAACTTATTACTAAAATATGGAATAAGGTTCTACAAAAATACCAAAAAAGTTATGTACAAAACAAACAAACAAAATTTTACATACAAAAGTATAAACTCAAAAATATTGCAAAAACAATATTCTAAAAAATATTACAAAAAATGTATAAGATCTTATGAGTCAAAAGAAATATTCGGAAATATTTAAATGAGAATCTAAAATGTCCTAAGTATACTTTAGTAAAATACATTTGTAGAAAGGATATTCAAATAGGAATCCTATCACTCAATCTACTCACAAGTTCAGGGCTAACTCTGTCATACTTCTCGCTCATTCTTCTCTAACAATGCCCTTTTAATTCCAAATCCAAATATAAATCTACAAATTATTTTAGGATTAATCCAAAACTATATTTTAATAATATCTTTAATATGACAACGACCAACAGTACCTTTCTCTAAATCTTTTAATATATAAACATTATTAGAAATCTTCTCTATTATTTGAGATTTTATAAACTTAGGAGCAAGTTTAGCCGAAAAATATTGAGAAGCATTAGACAAGATGAATTTTTTTTCTCCAAACTATATCACCTGACTCATAGGAAATGACTTTCCTTCCTTTATTATAATATAAAGCATTCTTTTTATAAGCTTTAAATAAAGATTTGGTTACTAAATCAAAAATTGAACTTAAGGAATCTAAACTTTGTGCATAAGTTCGACAATTACCAAATTCGAGTTCATTCAAATTTGTAAATGAATTACTGAAACGATGTAATGAAGCATCAATTATAACTTCACGACCAAAGATAAGAAAATTGGGAGTAAATTCAGTAGCTAAATTAATACTGCTATTCAAAGCTAATTGAACATGACATAAAAATTTTGACCAAGTTCTATGATCATCATGAACAAAACATGCTATGCAAGTTTCTAACGTTTTATGATAACGTTCGACTGGATTATTTTGAGGTGTATATAAAGTGTTATAAAATATTTTATTAATATTAAAGCTTTTTAAAAATTGTACAAAATATTTAGAAGTAAATTGAGTACCATTATCACAAATTATGATTTTTGGACAACCAAATTTAAGAAAAATATCCTTTTCTAAAAATCTACATATGGATTTTGTGGTAGCATTACATAATGGATTTAACCAACAATACTTAGAAAATACATCTAATACTGTGCAAATATATCTGTGTCCAGAATATGATTTTGGCAATGGACCAACTACATCAATAGATAGCATAACCATAGGGTGAGAAACAATCTTTTGATTCGTCATTATACCAAAAGGTGGAGCATTTGAGTGCTTATAAGCTTTACAAGTTTCACAATTTGAAATATAATCTTTTACATCTTTAAACATATAAGCCAATAATAATGGATTTTTAACTTATTTAAAGTTTTATGAATACCTAAGTGACTTGAATCTAATGAATCATGATTATTACGAATAGTATCTATTACATTTTCTTTTGGAATAACAATTTTCCATGCTAAATTACTTTGCAATTGAAATTTGGGCTTACAAAATCTATAAAGAACTTTGTTTTCAACTCAATAATTTTTATATCTTAAGGGAAATTTTTGACAACCTATAAATATATTTTTGTACCAAGGATCTTCAATTTCTTCATCAGGATGGGTTATCTCTGATGGAATATCAATAGCATTAATTTGAATGCGAGATAAAGTATCAGGTACAACATGTAAATTACCTTTTTTATGAATTATATTAAAAGTAAATTGAGATATACGAGCAGCCCAACGCGCTAAGCGTCCGCTTGGATTATTTAAGCGTAATAACCACTTTAAACTAGCATGATCTGTTATCACGGTAAATTCCATACCTTCAATATACGGTCTAAAATGTTCGATAGAGTCTAATATAGCAAGAAGTTCTTTTTAAGTAGTACTATAATTAATTTCACATTTATTAAATGTTCTAGAATAAAATGCAACAGGATGTTGATTATCTTCATCATCTTTTTGACATAATACACTACCAATAGCATAGGAGCTAGCATCACAATGCAGGAAAAATGATTTGTTAAAATCTGGACAAATTAGTACAGGAGCTGTAAATAATGCTTGTTTAAGTTTTATAAAAGAGGTTTCGCAATCTGAATTCCATTCTACGGCACGTTTACTATTTCGACTACCGCGAGTTAGATTAGTTAAAGGAGTAGCAATATCAGCAAATTTTTCTATGAATCTACGATAATATGAACACATACCAAGAAAACTACGTATTTGTTTTACAGTTGTAGGACGAGGAAAATTTTCTATTACAGACAACTTAGAAGGATCTGTATGTAAACCATTGCTATCGACAACGTAGCCTAAATAACATAGACGTTCTTTACAAAATTCACATTTTTTCAAATTTATAGTTAAACCAGCATCCTTTAATTTATGATAAATTTTACTTAATAAAGTTAAATGAGTTTGAAAATCACTAGAGATAGCTATTAAGTCATCTAAATATACAAAAACATTAGAATCGAATTCTACACCAAAAAGTTTGTCTACTAATCTTTGTAGTTCAGCGGGAGCATTAGTTAAACCGAAGGGCATACGAACGAATTCGAATAATCCCTTTCCAGGAATTACGAAAGCAGTCTTCTCTCTGGAAGTTTCTTCCAAAGGAATTTGCAAAAAAGCTTTAGACAAATCAATTGCTGTGATATACTTAGCACCACGCAAATTATCCAAAATCCGCGACGTGTAAGGTAAAGGATATGCATCTTTAATAGTGACAGAATTTAATTTTCTAGAATCTAAACATAGTCTTATACCACCATCTTTTTTTGTGACAGCTAAAACTGGAGAACACCAAGGAGATTTAGAAGGTTGAATAATACCATCCCTAAGCAAAACTTGAACTTCATCATAAAGTTCTTTTTGTTTAGCAGGACTAATAGGCCAATAACGTTGTTTAATAGGATCACCAACAGTTATAATTTTATGCTTAGTTAAATGTGTTAAACCTAAACCTTTCTTTTCATAAGAAATTTCTTCAAAAAGTTTTATAATATTATTTAATTGTTCTTTTTCAGAAGAAGAAAGTTGAACTACAGAAGTTACAGAATTTATAATTATTGAATTCTTATTTTCAAAAGTTATGTTTTTAAATAATTCATGAGCTAAATTAAATGCGAGACAAAAATCGAATCCTAGAATAATTTCTGGATTTAGTGAGGGAACTACCATGAATTCTACAATGCGAGTTACATTGTCACAAGTAATTGGAATATCTATAGTACCTAAAACGTCTTGTGAACTACCATCAGCAGTACAAGCTTTATAACTACTAGTCTTAAGTTTGAATCCTAATTTGAGAAATTGCAAGTGACTATTACAACCTAGTACACTTTTATTAGCACCACTATCCAATAAACCTGTAAATGATTTACCACAAACTTGAAATTTCAAAAATGGACGTGTGTCACTATTTTTAGTAAACAAAATGGGAGCAAATTTATTCATTGAGAAAAATAGTTTTAAATAATTACACCAATTAGAAAAGTCTTCACGAACTTCAGAAGCATTAGGTTTAGAAATTTTAATATTTGTCAGATCAACTGATTCTTTATTAAAGACTTGTGTCTGACAAAACCTTACTCGTTTTTTGGACGGGTACAATTATTGCAAAATTTAGTGATAACATTTAATTTACTACATTTAAAACATATAGTGCCTGGAATCTTTTTACAATTTTTATAAGTATGTCCAATTTCTTTACATTTTAAACAAGTTAATGTTTGAACTGAATTAATATGCTTAGTCTTGAAATCTGAGTTATTATAACTATGTTTATTATTTATTATTCGAAATTCATCAATCTGTTTTGAAAGTTTTACTAAATCATCAATAGAATTTAATGAACGACCTACCAAATGAATAGAATAGCTAGGCAGCATGTTATGTTTCAATATTTGTAATAAAGTATGTTCAGATAAGGGATAAGTTAGTCTATTTGACATATCTACAATTTCAATAATAAAATCTGATAAAGTTTCAGTTTGCTTTTGTTTTCTAATTCTTAAATTGTATTCAAGTTGATAATCAAAATCTAGTTTGTCAAAACGCTTTAATAATTCTAATTTAAGATGTTTCCAAGAATTAAGTTAACCACGAATAGATCTAAACCACTTAAGAGCAATGTCAGTAACTACTTCAGTAAAGCATGGCAATATTTGGTTATCACTAATATCTCGACTCACACAGTATTCTTCAAATGTTAACAAAAATTCACGTACGCATGTTTTACCATTAAATTTATATTTAAACTTAGACAAATCTACTCGCTTATAGTATTGAGGTTGTTTATTATTCATAGATAAAGTGTTGCTAAGAAATTGTGGCAAGTCCGCCGACAAGTCTACTAAATCATTAGAAGCAGAAGGCTTCGCCTGAGAAATATTCGTCTCTAACATCTGAGAATGTTCTACATTAATTATACTAGGTGTTAAATTTTTGTCACCACTATCATCAATAGATGGTTTAAGAGTTAATTCATCTCTGTCAGTCATGGTTATGTCCTAGATTAGAATTGACAATGGAACGAAAAGCTTTACTTCAAAACATAAAAAAGTTATAAACTTGGCATTCAAATTACATAAATACTTAACATTAGTATTTAGTACAAAATTATTCTAACAAAAATTATACATATGTAAATACATAGTACATATTCAATACTAGACAAGAGCTGTAATTGTAATTCAGGTCCCTGGCTGAGGGCGCCAATTGTAATATAAAAAATTTGAAGGGGGTGTCAATTGTAATAATTAATTGACTAAAAATAAATTTAAATTTAAAAAAATATTAATTTTCTTCGAGGCAAACTAAAAATTCGGTAGAGCTGGACAAGGTTTTTAAATTAAACAAATCCTCGAAAGCACTTTCTTTCTCCGGAAGTCAGTTAAATAACCCTTCAACATTACAAGTAGATTTACAAAAAAGGCAAATCTATGTTATAAATTAATTTATTCACAAGAATAGAATATAAAAAAAATAATTGTAACAATTGTAAAATCTTAAATTTAAAGAGTAACAAAATCGGGCGCCTGGATGTTTACATCCATTTAAATTCACTAATCTTAATTAAATATTTACTTATTGTAAATGTTTTAAAGTTAGCAAAGAAATATTTTAAAGTTAGACTAAGTTATGTAATAAAAAGTTACAAACAAGTCAAAAATAAAGTTTAAATAATGTTACAATAGTGTATAACTATCCTTTAAAAAAAAGTGTTTGAATGCCAAATTTTCTTAAAGTTATAAAATCTATACTAAATCCCACGAAGTTCCAAAGTTGCGGTAAAATAAATATGTAAAAATTACATACCGAAATCCAGAAGTTAAATAAATGTTATAAAGTTTTCACTTCCTTTACGGTTTCTAAAATTTAATCTTCAAAATATCCAAAGAAATTAAGTTCAAATGTTCTTCGAAAAGCGATGACAATAATCCACTCGAAGATACAGCCAAAGAAGATAATTCAAGGAATAATCCACGATAATACAGTTGTAGAAAATAACTGTAGAAAATAATGGTAGAAAAATACCCATTGAAAATAAACTGTTGAAAATAACCATTGAAAATAACTGCAAAAGAGAAACAATTCTAATTAGAACCTAACACGAATTTAGAAAATCTATAGTTTCACTTTAATAATTCAACCAACTTACCCGGTCAATCCCGGTTATTTTCCAAAAATAACAAAATGCATCATGGGAAATATTCTAAAAATTCCCTGTAAAGAACCACAATCGTCGTTACGAAACAGAACAATTGAAATAAATTCAAATTTCGAAGAAAGTTTTTCGACTTACCACGAGGCGACAAATATCCAAATTTATTTTTGTAATCCGACATCGATTTACTTCCAATCGTTTAAATTAAGACATATCGTGCCTTAAAACTTCAATTTTCAACAATATTCGATAATTTAAACCAAATAAAAGTTACAAAAACTTTGAAAATAATTTAGCGTCACATTTCGACTTAAAAGGCGGAAGGAAAGTGAGGTCTTAGACAAATGTCAAAGATAATATAAAGATAATAAATCACAATTAGGTCAGGAACGCATAATGCATAAAAAGTGCATTTTTATTTTAAATGTCAAATTTAGCGGTATTTTTAAATTAAGCATAAACATAGCCTTAGAAATGGTTGTCAAAGTCAAATGACAGATGACATCCGATAACCTATGTTAGAAATTTAATATTTTATGTTGAAATTATTTAAAAATGGATGAAACATGTAACGTGCGCCACAATTACGTTACAATTTATGTTCATTAATATTATTGTAATTTAACTTCTTGGTTTTTTTTTAACTTTGTAATTAGTCGACTTGATTTTACTCGTAGATTGTATTTTTGTCTCTTTCTGTTGTCTTTTTTACACGCATACTCTAACATTTGTACTATTTTTAAGTGGAAACTTTATTGGTTAATGATTTAGTAATAATTCCTTAATTCTATGTAAATAACACACTGTATGTTTCCCAAATATAAATAAAATAAAATAAAAACTAAAATGATTGAAGGTTGATTTAGACATCTTGTTGTTGTAGTGTTGTTATTGTAATTCTTGTTTTTGTTGTAAAAATATTTTTTTTAATTTTTTATTTTTAACTTTTAAGTTTGTTATTAGTTTTCTGAGTTTAATTTTAACCTTAAGCAATCTCTCTCGTGCAACTGGGTGGGTGAAGACCGGTCGTTCATTATAAATAATATTAAATAAATTGTATTTTTTTTTTTACGTATTTGTTTATTGTTATTTTTATTTAGCGCTTAGTTATTTATCTATTATTATTTTTTTTATAAACGTATTATTATTACTTCTATGAGTTTAAACGTCAGTAATGTTAATTCTGATTCTGATTGCGATAATAACTTTCATTCCTTCTCCTCATCATCTGATGATAGTTTTCATAGTGATTCTGTGCCTCTTTCTTCTCTCCTTGATTCTGCCTTTTCTCCTTACCCTAGAAACTTCAATGTTGTTCACATTAATGCTCAAAGCATTCCCTCACACTATGCAGACTTTGTTTCCTCTTTTAACAACGATAATATACATGCTATTTTGGTGTCTGAAACGTTTCTTAAACCTAATTTACCTTCATCCTATTATTCTTTACCTAATTTTCACCTTATCCGAAATGATCGCGTGGGAAAAGGTGGCGGCGGTGTTGCAATTTACCTGCGCAACAATATTCCTTTTACGATTATCGACAAATCACCAGCACAATACTCGACCTTCTCCGAGCATATCTTTCTGGACCTAATATTTGGCTCCAAAAAGATACTGCTCGGCGCTTTCTACAGCCCTTCATTACTTATAGACTATTTTCAACATTTGGAAAATCTACTAGAACTATATATTCCTACTGTCAACCACTCTATCATCTTGGGTGACTTTAACACGTGCGTCCTTAAAAATGATTCACATGCCAAGCGTCTTAAAAATTTAATAAGCAGCCTCAATTTTACATTACTTTCGACTGATGCAACACATTTTTTTCCCAATTGCACAACCTTGACACTTGACTTAAAGATCGTCTCATCTGCCGAGCATGTGGATATGCATGGCCAGTGCCCTGCCGAAGCATTCTCGTACCACGACCTCATTGACGTGTCCTACAGGATTCGTCCCCCAAAAGCCAGGCCAACCATAGTCATGCGTCGAAACTTTAAACATTTCGACAACACAAGCTTTTTGTCTGATCTAAATGACATCGACTGCGATATGGTTTTTAATGCTCCTTCTATTAATGATAAACTTGACATTTTTAATTCCTAACTAACCCAACTCTATGATAAATATGCTCCACTCCGCCCAATCAAACTCAAACATCTTCCAGCACCGTGGTTAACCACGGATATTAAAAGACTGATGTCAAAACGTAATGCGGCTAAATCAAAATATAAATTAACACCTTCTGATGCTAATTACGAGCATTATAAGAAGCTACGTAACCGATGCAGCAAAACCTGCAGAGACGCACAAATAAAATTTATCCACGACTCTTTTGAAAATAAAAGTCAGGCCAGTGTTTAGAAATTCTTGAGCTCCCTAGGTATCGGTCGACAACGTAACAATTTGCCGCTATGCATTGACATTGATGCATTAAACAAGTATTTAGCCACTGCTACAGCATTAGACAGTCATGCCAAAGTAATCACCCTAAATAATATTCATTCCCTGCCTCCTGACTTTATCCTTTCTTTTAAATTCGAGCCTGTCACGCCAGACGAAGTAAAAAAAACATATTTTAGCTATTAAATCGGATGCGACTGGTAGTGATGGTATCAGTAGAAAACCAATCCTATTAATCCTTGATTTTATTACGCCTATTATTTCTCATATATTTAATTTTTCTTTATCCTCAAACAAATTCCCTATTGCATGGCAAACTGCACATATCATTCCTCTCCCTAAGACCAATAACTCTACGTTATTTTCACATTTCCGTCCTATTAGCATACTTCCTTTCCTGTCTAAAGTATTAGAACGTATAGTATTTTCTCAACTCAACCTTTTTCTTTCTAAAAACCACACTCTCAGTCGGTATCAATCTGGCTCCAGATCTGGGCATAGCACAGTTACAGCGCTTGTCAAAGTTTGTGACGATATTCGTCTCAATATGGACAATAAGTTGCTGACTGTCTTGGTACTATTGGACTTTAGCAATGCTTTCAACACCGTTGATCATGATGTGCTACTTGCCATACTAAGATCAATCGGTGTCTCCGATAGTGCTCTTGCCTGGTTCTGCAGTTTTCTCGGTAATCGCCGGCAATGTGTAGTTGCTAATAATAAATATTCTACCCTAGTTCCACTTTCTTGTGGAGTCCCACAAGGAAGTGTCCTTTCACCACTTCTCTTTGCTATATTTATTAATTCTCTTCCAAAACTTCTTTTTTCTTATCATCTATATGCGGACGTCTTGCAACTGTACATTGCTGCGCCCTCATTACGGACGCTATTCACAGGATAAACTGCGATCTGCGAACTGGAACCAGGTTTCGCCGGCGGTTTTTCCGAACCGATACGACATGGGAACCTTCAAGAAAAGAGCGTACTCCTTTCTTAAAGGCCGGCAACGCACCTGCAAGCCCCCTGGTGTTGCAGATGTCCATGGGCGGTGGTAGTCACTTTCCATCAGGTGAACCTCCTGCTCGTTTGCCACCTATGACATAAAAAAAAAGATCTGGATAAAATCTGTTCTTGGAGTAAGTCGTATGGACTGCACATAAATGCGGCTAAATCACAGGTTATCATCATAGGAAGCCCAAAACAACTTGCGAAGGTGGATATAAACGCCTTACCTCCTATTTCATTTGACTCCTTTGCTTTAATCATCACTCCATCTGTTAAAATACTTAGGTATTCTAATAGATAATTCCCTTTCTTGGACTCCACAAATTGCAGAGCTAAGTCGTAAATTTTTTGCTGCAATAGGGCGGTTACGAAAATGGAAAAACCTTCTGTCCATAAATATTAAGAAATCCTTAGCCAATGCTCTTCTCTTGCCAATACTAGGTTATGCAGATCAATGCTACTTGGATTTAACCGAAATTCAACTCGAGAAACTAGAGCCATTGCAAAACCTGTGCATAAGATTTATTTTCGGTTTACGAAAATATGATCATGTCTCTTCCTTCCGTCTACAACTTAAGTGGATTCCTATAAGACTTCGTCGTAACTTTCACATTCTCTTTCTTCTTTACACTATCCTTTACAATCCTCTTTCTCCTTCCTATTTAAAAGAGTCTTTCTGTTTTTTCGGCTCAGACCAAATACATAGCCTTGGTCTCCGTTCACGGAATGACAATCGCCTTAAGTTAGCGACTTGTCATTCCAACTATTATAGCAATTCCTTCACAGCTAAATCTGTCAAGCTTTGGAACTCACTCCCCTCAGATATTCGCCAGTCAGAATCTATAAACTGCTTTAAAAATCGTTTATTCAATTATTATTTACGTAAAGTTGATGAACTTTAAATGAATAGTGCATTATATGTATGTCTAAAATTCATTTTGTATATATTATAAGTATATTTATATGTATTTAGTATATTTGTATGTATTTATGCGTATATGTATGTATGTAGTTAGGTTTTTATAATTGTTTGGATTACCTTCGCTTCGCTTATTATTATTTGCACCACCCATATATTTTCACTTTGCTTCTTTCACTACGACTTGTCTGGTAGAGATTGCTTATAGCAATAAGACCGCCCTTCTACACCACTTTCTTTTCCTTATATTTGTTTTTAAGAAAGAAAAAAAAAACATTTATTGACATACACATACATAAAGAAAAAAATTGATATAAAAAAAACATAAACAAAGAACGATATAATAATAACGAAAAAAAAAAAAAAAAAAATATATATATATATATATATATATATATATATATATATATATATATATAATGAATATAAAGCTTGTGTGCAGTCAAAAGGAGACAGCTCAGGCTATGAGGGATTTTTATCCCTCTGCTGATTTTCAGCTGTCTCCCTTGTAGCCACGCAATGACAGTATCAACATTAAACATGAACATACACATAAACATTTGAGGGGTACGGGACTCGAGGCGCAGGTTTACTGTTACTGTCACCTTGATCACCGTCCAGGGGACGGTGATCAAGGTGACAGTAACCCTCCTGGACCATCTGTGGCGGAATTATCTCCGACGTAGGCTGGACGCCTGAGGGACCAGCAATAGATGCCGTCGGAACAGCAGGTGGCGCCCGCTTTGGCGAGGGTGCAGCTTTCGGCGGTGGAGCAGGCATACGCGTGTATGGCGTAGCAATCTGCTGCGCCAACTCCCGCCTCTTATCCGCAGCTAACGGAGGGCGATGTATTTTTGCGGGAGGCAACCGTTCCTCTAGTACGGCAAACCGTGCGTTGATCATATCACCGACCGAAGAAATTATGGAGGCTTTAAATCTCTCCATTTGAGCATTCTGTGCCGGAAGCATCACTTGCCCCTGCCACCTTGGTCTGCAATTCCGCAAACTCGCGGCGGTGAACCTTTACCTCGGCCTTGAGGCTGTCCACCTCTTTGCGCAGGCGACCATTATCGGCGCGGAGCTTTTGCGTCTCCTCGGCTTCTGTCCGAGCTGCTAAGACGTCTACAATGCCCTGTAGTGCAGCCGCTGACTCCTTCAGCCTCTTTGCAAAGCCTCCTTTTGAATTGGTGGACTTTTGGGCCACCTCCAAAATTAGGGCTGCGCTTCGGCCAGCTTGTGCCCGGAGTTCCTCTGCTCCCATCTTCGTGGGATCTTCGGTGTGTAAATCCGAGGATGAGGATTCCTCGGAGTCCACGACAACCTGTGGAGCGTCCTTTCGAAACGCCCGACTACGCAGGGACCGCTCGAAAGCCTCCTCTCTGGCCTCGCTGGCCTAGGCTTTCAGCTCAGCCTTTGCCCGAGCAAGACCCCGTCCTTTCGCGGTTTTGCCGCGAATCGCAGGCGTGCTCTTCCCAGCTAACCTCATCTCCGTCTCCGTGTCAGAGTCGGAGTTAAAAATAGCAAGGCCCCCATAAGGCCGCTTTCTACCAACCAGGGCGTCGGACGACAACTCAGTGTCGACGTCCATCGCCGAAAACGAAAAACATCAACCAACAAAACAATAAAAACAAACGAAAATATTTATATATAATAATAAATATTAAACTATAACAAATTAAGATCTAAAAAGATCTATTCCACAACAACAAAAAACCAATCCTTAAACAAAACAAGTGTCCGATAAACAAAGCCAATAGTGCAGATGTTACGCGTCAGAGATAACGAAACCGGTTTAGCAAGCAGGTGTCGTTTAAAATCATCAATCGTAATATCTTATCGCAATAGTCAACACAACCTCAGTCGACGACGTCCGAACGTTGAATCTCAAGTTCACTAGACCTGGTAGATTCACGAAATTCAGAGGATTTACGAGATACAGAGGATATACGAGATTCAGCGGAATTAATAGATTCACTGGTTTTACTTAATTCAGCGGGTTCAATAGATACAGAGGGTTTAATAGATTCAGAGGTTTTACGAGATTCAGCGAGTTTATTAGATACAGCGGTTTCATTAGATTCAGCGGATTTAATAGATTCAGAGGTTTTACGAGATTCAGCGGGTTTGATAGAATCAGCAGATTTAGAAAATACAGTAGATACAGAGGGTTTGGTATGATTTGCTAAATTGTTGGTGTCGGTTTGCTCTATATGGCGTCTCACACGACACCGACGCGAGACATTTAATAGTTTTTTGAATAGTTATTTATATTGCCAATTTCATCGTGGCTTTCGTCTGAGACTTCATGGGTGAAGTTGACTCGATGTTGTGGCTTAGACATTGACGTTTGATTAAATAATCTATTATTATATTCTGTTTTTTTACAGTTATCAATAGAATGTCCGATATTTTTGCAGTATCTGCAAATCAGTTGATTTTTAACAGGAATGGGCACATCTCGTTTCACGAGATTCGGTGGGTTCTGGGTATACTTCTTGTTATATTGGGGACTTTGGAAGGTTTCTCTGGGGCCAAAGCTATTACGAATCGGTCTGTTTATTGGACGTGGAGTTGATTTATATAAGGTTTGTTGAATTCGCTCTTCTGATATGGGGATATTCGTTGCCTCGTTTAATGTTCTAGGTACCCTACATCTGGTTATATTTGAAATTTTAGGATGTAGGCCCATTAAATAGAGTCCGACCGAAACTGGTTTTCCGGCCGAAACCGAACATTCGGCCGTGACTTCAGTTTCGGCCGAAACCGAAACCGAAACTCAGGTGGCGAAATATAAAATTCTTTTAAATTTCAGAAAATTTGGTGCATTTTATCTATTATTCGGTATAAATTAGGACAGGAAATAGAAACACAGTATATCAAGTTTGTTGTAATCATTTATTCAATATAATTAAGGAATATTAATAGTATTTTTATAGTTATTAAATAGTACATACTAAGTATTGGTATTATCAAATCTTATGAATTAATACTTTGATTTGTTTTTGTACTAAGAAGAATCATCAAACTCTTATAAGTACCTCTAATATAAAAATTATAATTAATAGAATAACTATTACACTATTAGTTTCAGTCTCAACAAAAATAATCAAATCACATAATTAAAATTTACCAAGATAAATCACAATTATTAGGGCAGTCATACTTACCTTAGAATTAAGTAACTCACTCCTAATCCACAGTAAACATTTAAATTTAAAACAATTTTCAACCGACTTCAAAAATGAGGAGGTTATCAATTCGTCTGTATTTTTTTTTTTTATGTTTGTTACCTCATAACTTTTTACTAGGTGGACCGATTTTGATATTTTTTTTTTTGTTTGAAAGGTAGTGCTTCCCGTGGGGTCCCATTTTAATTTTATTTTTTCCGATGATGGTCTCCGTATGAAAACGACCTAAGTCTTAAATTTGCATTATGTATGTGCGCGATAAATAGGTGAATAACTCAAAATCACGTTAAACAATTTTGATGACTCTTTTTTTATTATAAAGGATATACTTTAAGGGTAGTTTGGTGAAAGTTTGGTAAGATTCTGAGCATAGAATCCCTGACAAATTAAGGGAACGGGAGGGAACGGAACAATTCTGAGGACAACGTTAGCAATACTCGGTCGAATCTTTTATTAATGGGTTACTTGGATATTTGAATCACCTTCCGGAACGTGGTTATTTATTTTTATTTTATTTATTTATTTATTACATAGGTCGCTAACAGAGCATACATTCTTACAATTGTACATGCTAATAAACAAAAGAAGATTTAGACTAAATGATGCCCTAATTATAAGCAACACTGCATTCTAATAAGACAACAACATAATACTTAGTACTAATAGTTTAGTGAGTTTTTTTTTTTTTTTTTTTTAAATAAAAGTTAGTATTTGTACACAAACAAAAATATAAGAATGTGTTTTTTAGTTATTACAATAATTAATTAACCATTTATAGAAGAATGAAGAAATTTAAGTTTTTTGGTTTTCTTAAATTTATAAAGAGAATCAGAAAAAATGTCAATATCATTGCTTGAGCATAATGTTTTGTGAGATCGTATCATTCTATTAAGTGGCGCATTTTGACCCAGGTTGGTTTTACAAAGTTTTTCATGAAATAATGAAACATTCTTTGATCTAGGTAGTCTTGATGGTATGGCAAAGTCGATTTGGGTCAATAACCATTCGGAGTCAAATACACCTCTTACAAGTTTAAATAGAAAAAGGTTGTCAAGCATATGTCTTCGATCTGATAGAGAATGCATTTTAAAGTGTTTCAGTTGATCCTCATAACTACGAATAGATTTATCGACTCGACAATGATACGAAATGTGCCATAAAAACCGCTTTTGAATAGATTCTAACCTTTTTTTATATATATTATAGTGTGGATTCCAAACAACGCTGCAGTATTCGAGAATGCTACGAACTAGTGCGTTATATAAGCATATTTTTGTTTCTGGTTTCTTGAATTCCTTACAATTACGCAAAAGAAATCCAAGAGGTCTAAGTGCTTTTTTGCAAACATTATCTATGTGCCTATCAAAACGTAACTTTGAATCAAGTACTACTCCAAGATCTCGCATGTGCTTAACTTCACACAATGGTATGTTATTTAAATGATATGAGCCCTGAGATTTACTTCGACTTCTCGTGAAACGGATGAAATTACATTTATCAGTATTTAGTACCATACAATTGTTAGTGCACCATGAGGCTAAACGGTTTAAATCACTTTGCAAAAGTAGTACGTCATTATCATTCCGGATGCATCTAGATACTTTTAAGTCATCAGCGTATAAATAGTAATCGGAATATTCAAAACTGCTACACAGATCATTAATAAAAAGATTAAAGAGTACAGGGCCCAGTATAGAACCTTGGGGGACTCCGGAAGTAGACGTAAATGGAGCAGAATTGTAACCGTTGACTACCACAACCGATGTTCTATTATAAAGGTAGGATTTAAACCACTTCAGCAATTGGTCTGTAAAACCATACGTAGCCAGTTTATGAAGTAAGATTTGGTGCTGCACCTTATCAAAAGCCTTACTGAAATCAGTATATATGACATCGACGGTCTGCCTCGAATCTAAAGCCGCAGAGAGTTTCTCCACAAATGCGACAAGATTAGTGCAAGTGGATCTGACTTTTATAAATCCATGTTGATTTGGGGATATAAGTTGTTTACAATGCCATGATATCACATTACAGATAAGTTTTTCAAATACCTTAGCGAAAACAGGGAGGATGGAAATAGGTCTGTAATTTTTTATCAACTCCACTCTACCGCTCTTAAATATTGGGATGATTAACGAGTTCTTTCATAAAGATGGAAATGACCCAGTGGCAAGAGATGCATTAAAAATTAATGTGAGAGGGAGAGAGATTGCTGTTGCACATTTAACTGCAAATAAAGACGGTATACCATCCTCACCTGCACCCTTGTTTGGGTCCATTCTTTTTAACACATTCAAAGTATCTCTTTTTGTGAAGGTTATATTACTAAGGAAACTAGTGGGAGCTGTGCACTGCTTGTCAGGTTCGTTGTGGTTAGAAGTAATTTTATTGTAGACCGAACAAAAGTGGTTCGCGAACAGATCACATATATCATTGCCATGATTTACAGTTTTTGTATCAAGAGTCATTTCGCTCAGATATGAACTCTTTTTTTGTTTTTTACTCTTAAAAAAAGTCCAAACCATTTAAATAAAACTAATTATAACGGATGAATCGCGTATATTAATTATTTTTAAACATCCCGACGTTTCGAGCACTTTGCAGTGTTCGTGGTCACGGGTAGACTAAGAAGACATTTGTCTATTTGAAGAACAAAGGAAATATTATTAACAACTACCGCCAACGATTTCTCAATTGATGTCTTGAGTAACGTTCCGGTTGCACGCAGAAGGCACTAACTGTATCTTTAGGTCTTGCAGTCTGTTGGATTTGGGATTTTAAATTTTTAATAAGTGGATCCCAGGTGTTAGATAGTCTCCAACCATCTTCTCTATTGAAGTTCGGATGTTTTTGAATTTCAATAGCCTCGCGTATCATTCTAGGAATGAATCTGTGTTCTCTAGCGAGGATCTGTGGTTTATCAAATCGGATAAAATGGTTAGGTTTATCCAGAGCATGTTCACAGACTGCAGACTTTGAAGAACGCCTATTTTTGACATCCCCTATATGTTCCTTGACCCTGGTACCGATGCTTCTCTTTGTTTGACCTATGTAAGATAAACCACACTCACATTCGAGTTTATATACTCCTGCAGTTTGTAAAGGGATATTACTCTTGATAGGTCTCAAGAACTGGCTCACTTTCTTATGAGGCTTGTAAACGGTTTTAATCGAAGCTCGCTTCAAGATGTTGCCAATCCTGTCTGTAACTCCTTTCACATAT
Organism: Vanessa cardui; assembly: GCF_905220365.1. Classification (NCBI taxonomy): domain Eukaryota; kingdom Metazoa; phylum Arthropoda; class Insecta; order Lepidoptera; family Nymphalidae; genus Vanessa; species Vanessa cardui. The sequence continues at coordinate 12,263,187 of NC_061153.1, forward strand.
GGTAGAAATGCAGGTTGTCGCTCAACTGTGGGTGGCTTGGTACGGCCTCTGCGATGCTGAACACCTAGAGGACGAGCTACGTCAGGTCAAGCTTGCACTCCACCAGAACAAGCTGCCCGTGCCTCGCCAGCATCGCAGAAGCCGTACCAAGCCACCCACAGTTGAGCGACAACCTGCATTTCTACCATATGTGAAAGGAGTTACAGACAGGATTGGCAACATCTTGAAGCGAGCTTCGATTAAAACCGTTTACAAGCCTCATAAGAAAGTGAGCCAGTTCTTGAGACCTATCAAGAGTAATATCCCTTTACAAACTGCAGGAGTATATAAACTCGAATGTGAGTGTGGTTTATCTTACATAGGCCAAACAAAGAGAAGCATCGGTACCAGGGTCAAGGAACATATAGGGGATGTCAAAAATAGGCGTTCTTCAAAGTCTGCAGTCTGTGAACATGCTCTGGATAAACCTAACCATTTTATCCGATTTGATAAACCACAGATCCTCGCTAGAGAACACAGATTCATTCCTAGAATGATACGCGAGGCTATTGAAATTCAAAAACATCCGAACTTCAATAGAGAAGATGGTTGGAGACTATCTAACACCTGGGATCCACTTATTAAAAATTTAAAATCCCAAATCCATCAGACTGCAAGACCTAAAGATACAGTTAGTGCCTTCTGCGTGCAACCGGAACGTTACTCAAGACATCAATTGAGAAATCGTTGGCGGTAGTTGTTAATAATATTTCCTTTGTTCTTCAAATAGACAAATGTCATCTTAGTCTACCCGTGACCACGAACACTGCAAAGTGCTCGAAACGTCGGGATGTTTAAAAATAATTAATATACGCGATTCATCCGTTATAATTAGTTTTATTTAAATGTGTAATAATCGCGAAAATTTAAGTCCAAACCAGCTTAGGATTACTTTTAAAAGTGTCTTCGAGCTTGGATATATAAACAAGGTAAGAGATTTTCTGGATATGTTCACATCTTTTCTTTAGGAGTTCAAAGGACAAAACATCAAGTGGATTTTCATTAAATTTTATGAGTTTTAATCTGACTTTATATTTTTCACGAAGTAAATTGATAAGGTTTTTTGAAATCCATACTGGATATTTATGGTTGCGTGGCTTGGAGGCTAGGCTTGGCTTGCGAGGTACAAATTTAGCTATGAGTTTTCTGAGTTGACAATAAAAAATTGAAAGCATCTCATCGGCTGTTGTGCAATGTACAAATAGTAAATCCCAAGAAATACTTTTCAGTTCTAAAATAATACTATTGAAGTCAGCTTTAGAGAAACAAAACCTAGATGTATTATTAAACTGCAAACATTTTTTATAAATAATGTCTAAAGAAAATTGTAGAGGGGGATGGAATTTATCGATTATACTAAGAGGATCCTTACTTTCTAGAACCCTTGAAATATCGCAATTAGTAAGAACAAGATCTAAAATCCTCTTATTGGAATTGAATATGTCATTGTGCTGTTTAAGTGAATTAAGTGTCATAAAGTCAGATATCATTTGGCTAAATAAACTTTTGCTATAAGCGGGCTGTAAATTTTCCCACGATATATTTCCCAAGTTAAAGTCTCCTACTAAGAGTTTATTTTTAATATAACATGTATCGAACACACGGTTTGCGTTAGCTAAGAAATGTTCCAAAATGTGTTTTTGTATAGGAGGAGGTAAATACACGCCACAGATTAATAAAAGTTCCGGCTTCCCTTCAATTTTGGATAACTCCACACATACCCATATATCTTCACATTTAGATTCAAAGCTGTCCATTCGATAAGATTTAATACTTTTATTTACCGCGATCAATATACCACCACCATTTTTTTTGTGATGAAAGCTACAGGATTCGCGATCTCTTCTATATACATTATAACGACCGTCAAATAGTTCCGAATCGAAGACACTGCAGTTCAACCATGTTTCACTCAAGATTATAATGTCATAATTACTACAAGCTATATTACTAAACACTTCAATCGTTTTGTCCTTCAGCCTCTAACATTTTGATAGTATAAGTTAAGACTACTGAATTTAATGCTGTTTTACAAACACATTTATTTATATTTATAAATTACTTAAGACTGTCTAGAACTAACTTATCTTTAACGAGTATAAATTTACTATCTTCAGATTTTCTCAAGAAGATTTTACCATCACGGACCCAGACGAATTTATAGTTAAGATCTTTTGCCTTAATTCGTGCCGCTGCGTGTAGAGCTTTATTTTCCGGTGTTAGATTTTCCACAACATAAATAGGACTTCTCTTCTCATCGGCAATACCAAGATGACTAGTGCTTAGCCTGTCCTTAGGATTAGCTTTATTAAAGCTAATACAAGCGGCTAAAAATGTGTCTCTAAGTCGGGGACTACTGAAACGTACTAAAATGGATCGTGGGCGGGGGTTGTTGTTGTTTAATTTAGCGATTCTTGAGCAATAATGGATGTCTTCATCTCTAACAGGGCATTTTACTATTTTTCCTAAATGTTGTACTAAGTTTACCAGTTTTTCCGTTTTATATTCAGGCACGCAGTTAATCTCAATGTTACTGGAACGAGATTGTTGTTCTATTTGACGCAAACGAACTAATAATTCGTTAGTGGAAGTTCGCAATAGATCATTGTCCTTCTGAATTGTAGTGATATAGTTACTGCGAAGGTCACATTTTTTTTTGAGTTTATCGTATTCTGCACTTAAATACGTAAGGGACTGTTCGAAGACCCCAATTTGTGTTTTAATTTCTACGAGCTGGTAGTTTAAAGCATCACGTAATTCTTCTCGTATGATCTCTCTGGTGCTTTCTGGTGACACACATGTACAACGTATCGTCGTATTTCGTGATGATTTCGAACGTTGCATAATATTTTCACACTCTAAAGCTGACTTTGGTATGGATGTAACAGAGCGCACGGGCGTATTTGAGTTATCGCCACTTTTAGGTTCATTACATCGACAAGAAGGACAGACCCAGTTTGCTTTAACTGTATTCGAAAGGCTGGTAAATTGTTTTAGTGTATAGTTCAAGCATGCATAGTGATATTTATCCATACATCGAAAGCATTCCATAAAATCAGAACCATCCAAAGCTTTCTTGCAGCCAGCGCAATCGTTTGATGCCATAGTTAAGCTTTTAATATTTAGTAGTTACGAATAAGGTAAACAAAATAAATACGTTGCGTTGAGTGTTGAGTTATAAAAACGCTGCAGCGATGTTATTGTTTCTTACGGTAAAGTATGTTATAACTCCAAGCGTCTGCGTCGCTGCTAAAGATAAAGATTCGCTGCTTCAATATGTCGCGGTAAGAAGGTCTTAAGCGCCGTGCAAAGAGCGTCGCTTACGCGTATCGAACAAACGTTTTATTACGCCACATAGATTTGAATAAAAACTGACTTTATAAACTGTTTTTAAACGATTACACTGTTATTGTCACTATTATATGTAAAATAACTGATACACTGTAATACTAATGTATATCCATAATGTGTTAATCACTTTGTTTGTTAAAAAAACCAAAATATACCAGGTACTAAAAATAAGTTTAACGGAACAAACAAATTTGTTGTTGTCACTTGTACTCGCACCACCGAAATGTTATGTTCATGTAATTGTCATAATCGAATATTATAATCAACTAGCGACCCGACCCGACTTCTCACAGGTGCAATACTGATACTAAATATACTAAAGAATTTGTTTATTTACGACATCACATTGCAAACTACTAAAATTGTCAGTGTTTCTTTACTATATTGTTCATTTATTATATACACAAACCTTCCCCTTTAATTACACTATCTATTAAAAAAAACCGCATTAAAATCCGTTGCGTAGACTCCAAACTCTCTTTTAACGCACATGTGGTCGCTACCTGTAAAAAGGCGGCAGAAATCTATAAACAACTAGCACGTGCAGCAAAGGTGTCATGGGGTCTCAATGGAGAAATAGTGAGAACCATCTACATGGCAGTTATAGAGCCTATTGTCCTGTATGCGGCTAGCGTATGGTCTCCTGCAGCAGAGAAGTTGACGTTAAAGAATAAGCTCAACTCGCTCCAAAGAGGCTTCGCCTTAAAGATATGCAAGGCGTACAGAACAGTATCTCTCACATCGGCACTAGCCCTAGCAGGACTACTCCCCCTTGACCTCCGCGTCCGAGAGGCTGCCACCCTATTCAAGATAAAAAAAGGCTACTGCGTGGACCTCCTACCACCTGGACGCGAACTGGAGCGCAGGGTGGGTCCTTTGCAAAACCCCCACACATCGTTACTCGAAACAACTGAGTATGTGCGCTTAGAGAGCCTGGACTCACAAGCCCTTGAAAAACATCATATAGTTGGTCCCCTTATCTTCACCGATGGCAGCAAGATAGACGGAAAAGTCGGTGCTGCTCTAACATGGTGGGATCAAGGAACAGAATCCAGATACTCCACGTTCCGTCTGGAACCGCACAACACAGTCTTCCAATCGGAAATGTATGCACTCCTCAGAGCTATCAAAATGGTCAAGAAATCGAAGTACCGCTCTACCAACATCTTGAGCGACTCAAGATCCTCGCTTGACCTACTAAGGTGTCCATCGGCAACACATCCCTTGGCCCTTGAGATAAAGGAGTGCATACGAGAAATCCAAGAGGAGGGAAGAACTGTTCGGTTTTTCTGGTTAAGGGCCCACGTAGGAACGCCGGGCAATGAAAGAGCGGATGAGCTAGCCAAAAAAAGCGGCTCTCACAAAAAAGACGGCACCTGACTACGATAAAGTCCCAATATCGTATGTCAGAAGGCAGATACGAGAGGAGACTGTCAAGAGGTGGCAGTTGCGATACGAATCCTCACAAACCGGATCAGTCACTAAATTATTCTTACCAGACATAAGGAAAGCCAACAAACTGGTAAGAAAATCGGTACTAACACCAGTCGACACTCAAATTCTGACCGGTCATGGGGGGTTCGCGGCGTACCTCCATCGATTTAAAATCAAAGATAGCCCTTCTTGCGTCTGCGACCCCGAATGCGAGGAAACTATCCTCCACATAATTTTAGAATGCCCAAGATTCGGCCTAGAAAGACTGGAACTAGAAATTAAGATCCAAACCAGACTAGACCAGTCTCTCTCCAAACCATCATGGAGAAGGAGAATACAAGAACACCGTTCCTCGCATTTGCCAGAAAAGCCGCCCAAGTAGCCGCAAAAAGAAATAGTGCGTCCGCTACATCATCTTTAACCCCCCCCATAACCACAAATTCAAAACACAACGCTCTCACCAGCACAGACCATTCCACAAAACACACAGCACAACACTATCAATACAAACTCATTGTTGACTTCCCAGCCAATCCAGACCCGGGCCACCATTAACACCCTTAGACAGAAGCTACAGGCTCTCCCAAATAATCTTCGGGAATTGCTCGTAAAGAGAGACCAGCCCACCACGTCCAACCAGCCCACTCAATACACTGCGTTCACAGAACTGTTGCAAAACGTGGGTGAACGCGGTACACCGGGCATCAAAATTAAAGGTGTGGCTCTCTTTATGAGTTTAGATACAGAGATGGTGGGCATTGGATTCTGTCGCCCGGAAAGCTCAGATCGCTTGATAGTATCTCCTGGAGTAGCCTTACTCATTAAAGGGAGTACTTCAAATGTGAGCATTAAGCGCACCACCATCGACGCGCTAACAATCCAAATGCCGGGTGCCTTGACCTGTCGACTGATGCGACTACGAAACAAAGTGGTCGCACTCTTCGAACGGGAAGAGGAAGCCTCCTTTGCAATGGCGTGCGAAATGCTCTCGAGGTTGGGTGAATTGGACCATGGAGGGAACCCATGTACGATAAGCGTGGACGCCATGAGAATCGGCTATCAAAAAGGTGACATTGCAGTCCGCTATGTCTGCCTGTTAGCCTCGAAAAAACACGAGGTCATCGTATATGAGGATAGGGGGGAAAACCTGAGTTTCCTGAAACAAGAGGTCACAACACCTTTCCCTACCACAAAGCCGGCCACCATTGAGTCCCAATTAAGCTGATCTGAGCGCTTGCAGTTAAAAATAGCGGCGCAGAGAACAGCCCAGGCCCCGAAGAGCCCTCGGGACAGACGGCCAAGTCCTGGACCCACAGTGGCGGCGGTGACATGTTTAATCCGCGATCTGGTATCTCCAAGGAACAAGACGTCGCACTCACCTCAATCAGACCCTGGCCCGACGGGATCATCGAGTAGACAGTAGTAGTAGACAGGCGAAGGCAATGAGGGAATTCCTAATGGTCAAACATCCGGAAAAGCCCAAAACTACTCGCGCCCACCTAACAAGGGCCGATAAGGGTCAAGTAATACCACCAAAGCTGAAACCAGCGTCTAACCCTCGAGACCATGCAGTGAATGCTTTCCTAGAGTTCCGGGCTATTGTGACGGCCACCCGCGAGGTCCACTTAGCCACCTGTAAAAAGATCATGCAGAGCTACCGACGCGGTAGCGAAAAGCTGCTGGAGGTGGAGCTCGAAGAAGCCGGGGCGGCCAAAGGGAAAATGTCGGGGCGATACATGGCAGCCTACAGCGCTGTGGATGGATTCGTTGGCCTGGTTGAAGCGGAGGGGCGAAAAGACGCATTCTTTTTTATTATTTGTAAGCATCGTGTTGATACATCAGTGACATAAACAATACAAAAAAAAAACAAAAACTTAAAATAACAATACAATTAAATAATATCTAAGAAAGATTTTAAAAAGAGGCATAAATAAATAAAAACAAAATGCTGCCTACATAGCAGTACGATGCCACAAAAAGGGAAATCACTCAGCATTTTCTGTCGTCCTAGGACGACACACACACAAAAAAAAAAAAAAATTAACGATTTAAATTATATAGTTTTTTTTTTTCTATACTTAAATTAAAATACGATTCATACTATGTGTGAAATTCGCAAAGACGGCAGCACTGATTTTCAGTGATCACCTTATTTCCGTACGTCAAGTGAACGACATTGACAATAGTCCACTATTATGTCGTGTTAAAATCAAATAAAAAATAAAAGTAAAAACATAACAGAAATCAAAACAAGTCTAGGATAGTATGATGCGCTCAGCCCTCAGGTACCTCGCGGCGGCAGTGGAGGTTGGACGTGTAGCACAATGGATTAAAATTTAAAACTAAATTATATTACGCTGAGATCACAAAGATATTCGATCACCTACGAATTATTTAAGGAGAAAGAAAAAAAAAAAAGAATTAATAATAATAAGTAAGTAATATATACTAATTTCTGTTTTTCTTTTCTTTTTTTAAATGTGTTTTAATATAATCTAAATCACAATAATATTACTTTTGATTCTTTGCATTTATTGGAGGTATAAATTAATATAGCGAACATATTATTACAGAAGGTCGCAAGCAGGTCGAGACGTGCCGTTTAACAAATATCATAACAATCAAATAGAGGTTGAAATCTATTCACTAAATAGTCTAACCAAGTCTGATCAATACTCCATCTTGCCAATGGGCCATGCACTGTAAGGTGAGTAGATTTGATTACATATTAAAAAAAAAAAAAAGTTATAAGATTATATTGAATTATCATTTTATAGTTATGACATATACATATATAAAATCTCATCTATACAACTACATACACACACATACCTACATATTATACACACACACACACACACACACACACACACACGAACATGTATATAAATTCATACATATGTATACAATTAAATATAAATCATTATATTATATTTAAATTAACAAAGATAAATAAAATCAATTGCTATGTTTGCTTTTGTTTATCAAGAAGAAATTTTCTGTATTTGTTTCTAAAATTATGAATTATATTTAGGTTCCTCAATGGCGGTGGAAGGTTGTTCCAGCACTTGGTGGCGGCGTATCGAAAACTGCCACGGAAGGCGGCCGTTCTATGGAGAGGCATAAGAAGTAAATATGATTTCGATCTGGTTGCGTATGTGTTCGTATCGTGCGCCCAACGAAGCTTGTTATAAAGGTATGGTGGAAGTTTGAACTTGATTACCCCGAATAAGAGCGTCATAAAATGCAGTTGCCTACGGTATTCCATTCTCATAATTCCTGCGTTATTTAAATATTGTGTGACATGCGTACGTGGAGGTATATCGAAGCAATATCTTGCACAAGCATTTATTTATTTATTTATTTATTTATTGGGAAACAAACAGCACATACACATCATAATAGTTTTCACATATAAAAAAAATAATTACATAAGCCAACAAAGTTTCCACTTTTGCACAGTGTCATGGAGTGAACATAGAAAAAAAAGAATTTAACATTTTACAATTCAAAGTGATAAATTCACTTTGAATTGTAAAATGTTAAATTAAGAATAGGAAAGAAAAACAAACATCATAAATGTAAAAAAATATTAACTATATGAGCTTTTTCAAAGAACGAGAAATCTTTAAAATACCGTCATTAAAAATATCAACACTGTTAAACAATGTGTTATGGTTAGTACAAGCTCTTACGAGAAAACGATTTTTTGCATAATTTCTTTTACATAATGGGACAGAGAAGATATGTTTACATCGTATAGAAGAATTAGAGCACTTAAAAAATATGTTATTTAATAAATATGTTGAGTCTATAAGATTATTAATGATTTTATATAGGAAAATTTGATCCCTATATACCCTGCGGTTCTCAAGTGACATAATGTTTAGAATTTTGACAGAGTTTTCCCCAAATTTGTATGTCATTCTTTTAAGAAACTTGTTTTGGACGCTTTCTATTGCCAAAATATACTTAGAATATTGCGGATTCCAAACAGTGGAAGCGTATTCCAAATGAGACCTAACATAAGAGTTGTATAAGATATTGTAAGTGTGTATGTTCTTGAAATCGCTTCCTTGACGAAATATGAACCCCAGCATACTGTAAGCTTTGGCTGTTATTTTATTTATATGTTGATCAAATAGTAAATCAGCGTCAAGAAGAACTCCCAGGTCCCTCACCTCGGTCACTCTGTTCACTACTTTATCATAAATCATGTAGTCAAATAATATTGGATTAATTTTTCTACTAAATGTTATTACATAGCACTTTTCAATGTTAAGATGTAAACCATTGGATAAACAATATTGTTTTAAAGTAATTAAATCATTTTGTAATTTAACGCAATCATCAGTTTGTTTAATAATTTTAAATATTTTTGTATCATCAGCATATAGTAATATATTAGAGTTTACAAAAGTTTTCAATAAGTCATTAATAAAAATATTAAACAGCAAAGGACCGAGATGTGAGCCCTGGGGAACCCCAGATGTAATGGGAATAAAACTAGATATATGTCCTTTGATCGCAACTGCTTGTGTTCTGTCACGGAGGTAAGATATCAACCATCTTAATAAATCACCGTGTATACCAATATACTCAAGTTTTTTAATTAACAACGCATGTGGAATTTTATCAAAAGCTTTTGAATAATCAGTATAGACGACATCAACTTGATATCCCCTCTCCATGGCAGAAAGAACTATATCCAGAAATTCTGTAAGATTAGATTCAACAGAACGCTTACTAATAAATCCGTGTTGTTGAGTTATTAATAACGGTCTTATTAAAGGAAAAATAGTGTCATAAATAATTTTCTCAAATAATTTAGGAATGACGGACAACTTTGATATACCACGATAATTTTTTTATATTATGTCTATCACCGCTTTTAAAAATAGGAACAATTAAGGACTTTTTCCAAACTGGTGGTAATGAACCCGAACACAAAGACTTAGTGAACAGTAAATATAGAGGTAATGCTAAATATTTGCAACAACTTTTTAAAAATGTGGGATGGAGTCCATCTGGACCACTGCCTTTAGAGGCGTCTAGATTTGAGAGATATTTTTCTACAGTATCACATGACACGCTTATTTTGTTGATTAATGTTTGATTGTGTTGAATTAAACAATGTTCATCGGGTTTTGGGTCAGTATTGGATTCGAATACTGATTTAAAGAAACGGTTGAATAAATTAGCTATAGTATTCCCATCAGATCCAGTACCACCATCCAGAAACATGGTATCCGGTAGATTATTACTACTTTGCTTAGATTTAATATATGACCAAAATTTTTTAGAATGATAATGAATACTGTCCTCTGCTCTTGAAATAAAAGTGTCATAACATTCTACTTCTAACTGCTTAGTTTTGTGTCTTAAATCAGTAAATAGGTCATAGTCACTTGTTCGGCCGTAAATTTTCCAACGTTTATGTACTCGCAATTTCTTGTTAATGAGTTTTATTCATGATCTGGAAAACCATACTGGATGTCTAGATGATTCATGTACTGTTCTGGCTGGTATATATCTATCCAATACATTATTGATAATTAAGTAGAATTTGTCAACCGCTTCAGTCACATCAAGGTCTGAAAGTTGTTCAAACCATTCAATATTATTTAATTCCTTGTTAATTGCTTCATAATCCGCAATATGGAAACGGCGTACAATGCGTGACGCAGAGCGTAAATTAGGTTTATTTGCATTGACATTTGTTGATATGAAAAAAGATGGATGATGCATGTCTTCAGGTAATGACAGCGGCTCAGTTCTTTCAACAACACAGTTACAATTAGAAAGTACGAGATCTAGTAATCTATTATTAATATTAAAGATATTATTAAATTGACACCAGCCACTAAAACTCATAAATGCAAATAATTGCATAATCATATTGTTACCTGAAGGATTCTGAATAACAAGACTATTTTCAGTATTAATTGACCATACAATGTCTCTGATGTTAAAATCTCCTAACACCATAAATTTATCAGTAGGATTACTAATGGTTAAGTCCGATAAAAAGTCAAAAAAAGAACCTTCAGAATCACACTGATTGACATTCTGAGGGAAATAACAACAAAACAGTCGTAACTTAAATTTTAAATTATCTCTCCCGATTGTAATATTAACTAATGATATATCTGCGTCTGGAAGAGACAATGGTATTCCTGAGTGCTGCACATCAACACATATGCCATGGCGTACCGCTATTAGAGTACCCCCACCCATACTCATCCCAAGGCGTGTATAGTCACGATCATTACGATACACATTATAGCGGGGATCAAAAAGTTCTTCATCGAAAATACCAGGAAGTAACCACGTCTCACTTAAACAAATTATGTCATAATTAGTGTTTAACAAATTAGTATAAAATTGTTTAGTTTTGGTGCGCAAACCTCTAACATTTTGATAGAAGATACGTAAGTCCATATTAATATATACTACTTTTTGGGTAATAATGTTTATGAATAATAATGTTAACTGATTTTAAAATATTAAAATTTAGATCTAAGTAATCATATGACAATTTAAAATTATAGCTCATTTTTAAATATACAATATTCCATGCCAGCTCAAAGTTTATAAAAAATATAGTGACAATTTTAACGACGGTAAATACAAATATAATAACAATTAAAAACTTAATTAAATAGATTTTCGTGGGAATAACCATCTTGATAACACTTATGAGATCTTGTTTAAACATTCCTTAGAAGTAATGTGAATAACAGGCGAGTTATCGGTCTTACGAACCATTACCGTACAGTTTCGGACCCAACAGTATAAATAGCCTTTATCCTTTCCTCTACGTCTAGCTTCACTGAGAAGGAGCTTGTTGTATGCAGACAGGTGATCGTTAATATATATCGGATTATTTTTTGCCAGGGAAACCAATGTCGCTTGCTTTCAGGTTTTTTAATTTACGTAGCGATGAAAGAAAGTCATCTTTTTTGTATCGGGCTTGCATTTTCAAAATAATTGGACGGGAATGATTATCAGACGTATCATTTTTCACCGCAACTCTTGTTACAAAATCGACATCTGTATTGAAGTTTAAAGGATACCCACTTTCTTCGGCTAGTGTTTTTATGATAGTTATTAAATTCTCGCCTTTCTTTTGTGGAACGCCATTTATTTGAATGTTAGAACGGCGCACCCATTGTTCATTTCTGTTGTTATTGTCCGATAGCTCTTTAAATTTTATCTTCATTTCCTCGAGCTCCGTTCCAAGTTTGTTTATTCTGGATACTTCAATATCTAGGTTATTCATGTGTTCTACCACCGAGTTAATAGACGACTCGACAGATTTAATTTTTGTAGACCAAAAGCTAACAGTCTCCGAAAGCTTTTTCAGTTCCTCGGTGATAAAAGTTTTAAAAGATTCCATAGTAGAATGTAAACTGTTAAAGCGGTCATCAAAATGATCAATTAATGATTTTGTGTCCAATTGGGATTGAGATATTATATTAATCTTTTCAGAGGTGTTAGGAAGTTTAGGGCTTATATTTTGACAAGGCTTCCTGGAAATCTTACAAACTGGACATTTCCATTTTGCTTTATTCATAGGAAGTATCTTTTTAAAATCTGTTTCACTCATACCAACACATAAATAGTGATAGATACTGTGACAAGCTGTGCATTTGATCATATCTTCAGATTTTAAAGCATTAGAACAATGTTTACATTCCATTATGTTGTTTGAAATAATGCAGGTAGAAATCAGCTGGAGTATTATTTAATTAATGCTTTAAGTGCAGCGCGGATGGTTAAACGCACTCGGATTAACGACCAAAAGGTCGTAAGTGCGGCTAAGTTACTAAGATCTTACGCGTTTTCTTCAAAACCACGCACAATTCACACACTGTTTCACACTGTTTAACGTTTAACTTTTTTAATTTGTTATTTCCTTTAATAGTCAATTTAATTTTAATAAAAACAATTGTTATTAATTTCTTTGACAAAAACAGAAACTATTTTCGAAAAGTTCACTCCAAATTATCGACGTTGTCACGAAATATTGAATTTTAATTTTCGTAGTAATCACAAACAGTTGTTTATACTGTGACAGCACGATGCGTTTTGCATTTTGCATTTTGCACCTTTTGAATTAATTTTTTTGTACGTTGCAATAGTCTTGGGCCCACCACTACATCGGCGTAATTTAATTTGGATAATACTAATGATTCACATAGGCGGATTCTTACATTTACCTTTAAAAACTTTCTTATTTGGTATAAAACTTTTAGACGATAAAAGCAGCTTTTAACTGTATTATGAACATGTTTTTCAAATCTAAGGCATTCGTCCATAAGTACGCCAAGATTACGTGCTTCTGTAACTCTTTCAATTGGTTCATCTTGAATTTTAACCATAGGTATTTCCCTTGATATCAGTTGTATTTGATTCGCCGTGCCCAGTATTACAAATTTAGACTTGTCTTAAATGTTCGCGATGATTACACATTTAAATAAAACTATTTATAACGGATGAATCGCGTATATTAATTATTTTTAAACATCCCGACGTTTCGAGCACTTTGCAGTGTTCGTGGTCACGGGCAGACTAAGATGACATTTGTCTATTTGAAGAACAAAGGAAATATTATTAACAACTACCGCCAACGATTTCTCAATTGATATCTTGAGTAACGTTCCGGTTGCACGCAGAAGGCACTAACTGTATCTTTAGGTCTTGCAGTCTGTTGGATTTGGGATTTTAAATTTTTAATAAGTGGATCCCAGGTGTTAGAAAGTCTCCAACCATCTTCTCTATTGAAGTTCGGATGTTTTTGAATTTCAATAGCCTCGCGTATCATTCTAGGAATGAATCTGTGTTCTCTAGCGAGGATCTGTGGTTTATCAAATCGGATAAAATGGTTAGGTTTATCCAGAGCATGTTCACAGACTGCAGACTTAGAAGAACGCCTATTTTTGACATCTCCTATATGTTCCTTGACCCTGGTACCGATACTTCTCTTTGTTTGGCCTATGTAAGATAAACCACACTCACATTCGAGTTTATATACTCCTGCAGTTTGTAAAGGAATATTACTCTTGATAGGTCTCAAGAACTGGCTCACTTTCTTATGAGGCTTGTAAACGGTTTTAATTGAAGCTCGCTTCAAGATGTTGCCAATCCTGTCTGTAACTCCCTTCACATATGGTAGAAATGCAGGTTGTCGCTCAGCTGTGGGTGGCTTGATACGGCTTCTGCGATGCTGGCGAGGCACGGGCAGCTTGTTCTGGTGGAGTGCAAGCTTGACCTGACGTAGCTCGTCCTCTAGGTGTTCAGCATCGCAGAGATGGTGGGCTCTCTGAAACAAAGATTTGCCAACGGTAGCTAACTGGCTAGGGTGGTGGTGCGAGTCACCATTGAGGTATTTGTTGGTGTGTGTGGGTTTCCTATAAACTGTGTGACTTAATGTATTGTCAGGATTCTTGATAATAAGGATGTCAAGGAAAGCTAAAGAAGTATTTGCCTCTAATTCCATAGTAAATTGAATGTTTTTATTTATAGAATTAATATGTACTAAAAATGCAGATGTCAGATCACTAGGTAATATTGTGAAAGTGTCATCTACGTACCGTTTATAAAACCTAGGTGTTATAGGTCCGGAGCGAAGAGCCCTCTCCTCCAGGTCTTCCATGAATAAATCGGCGACCACGGGGGATACTGGAGAACCCATGGCTACCCCGTCAACTTGTACATAGAATTCATCATTCCACAATAAATAACCAGATGTGAGGCAGTGATGTAACAGCTCTGCATATTCAATAGGCATGTTGTGTGTCTGTAGTTTCCTCTTGACAATTTCGATGCAGTCTTGTATGGGTAAGCAGGTAAACAATGACTGGACATCAAAACTAACCATTGTCTCGTTGTTGGTTAATTTAAGGTCTTTGATTTCACCAACAAACTGGTAAGAATCCTTGACATACGCCGCAGTGTGTCCTCGGAGGGGTGATAGTGTCCTTGCTATGTGTTGAGCCAATCTATATGTTGGTGTATCGATTTGGCTTACAATAGGACGCAGCGGAGCACCAGTTTTGTGGATCTTAGGTAACCCATACAGTTTTGGAGGCTTTGCACATGTAGGCACGAGTGATTTTTTATCCAGATTTAGTTTTTCTTGATGTTTTGATATTAATGCGGATGTCTTTTTAAGAATGTTATTAGTAGGGTCTTTAGTTACTTTTTTATAAGTTTTTACATCCGATAAAATCGCGGAAATTTTCTGGTTATAATCACACGTATCCGTACGTCACTTGTCAATCTGTCAAAACAAAGTTTAGATGAATCGACTATTGCGGTGTTAAACAAAGGCCTAAATTTTGCACCGGCTCCATCCAAAATACCGTTTGAAGACATTATTTGCAATGTGGAGGAGTGTCTTTTCAAAAATAACATCACAAAGGAAGACTCGGACGCTATTCGACAGGACATTTCGAGTGTTTTACGTCGAAGCCGGCCACCGAAAAGAAACCTTACTCGTGATGAATCT